>NC_053170.1:81827065-82024565 GCF_016835505.1 Polypterus senegalus
TCTTTTTTTTTTTTTTTTTAAGAAGCCACTTGATAAGTACCCAAATGCAGACATTTATCTTTCGCACAGAATGTAATTGGAGCACTTGGCTGTTGGTGAGCCATTCATTTGATAAGAAAGAAGAAAAGGGAGAAAACCTGCGAAAGAGAGCTGCTAAAGTGAACACGGGGGCATTAAGAAATGGCGTGGTAGCTGCTGGTCTGCAGGGCATCATGGTAAACAGCGAGGGAGAAGGCGGTGTGGCATTAATGGTTAAAGCTTTGGACTTCGAACTTCGTGGTTAATGTTCTGGGTTCAAATCCCAGTACTAACACGGTGTGACCAACCCTAACCCTAACCCTGTGCTACAATTAGAACAACTTCACAGAAATGTTACCAATTGTATCCATCCATCCATTTTCCAACCCACTGAATCCGAACACAGGGTTACGGGGGTCTGCTGGAGCCAATCCCAGCCAACACAGGGCACCAATCCCGAGCAGGGTGCCAAACCACCGCAGGACACACACAAACACACCAAGGCCAATTTAGAATCGCCAGTCCACCTAACCTGCATGTCTTTGGACTGTGGGAGGAAACCCACGCAGACACGGGGAGAACATGCAAACTCCACGCAGTGACGACCCGGGAAGTGAGCCCTGGTCTCCTAACTGCGAGGCAGCAGCGCTACCACTGCGCCATCGTGCCACCCACCAATTGTATCTTCTTCTATAATACGCTACTGTGGATGTCTGTTTGTCCGTCCAGGATTTTAAATCACCTGTAGCTCACAAACCATTTGACCTACTGACCTGAAATTTGGTACACATCTACTACTTGATGTCTACTATCCACTTTTGGGGTGATGATTGACCTCCAAGGTTATTCCTCTTTTTACTTTTATTTTATTTTATTATAGAATCAACTCTTGGCAGCAGCCAGCAGTGCGGCGCACACGTACGGGCGCCGTTCTCATCCTGACCACCTTCGCCGTCACTTCCCCTACCTCTTCAAATCTTAAATCATTCTTGAGGCAGATTGAAGACTTAAGTGCCAGCTTAAGTGAAAAATGAAGGAAAACGTACTATGTAATTGAAACACAAACACTGACTCAGTTTTAATGTGAAAAGATGCCGATGAAAGAAGAGAAGAAGCGATCTGCTAGGGTGGAGAAAACAAGAGCTGCTCAGGAAACAGCAAGTGCATCAACCTCTGAGAAAACGAATGCTAAACGTACAAAGAAAGAGGATGAAAACTAGGAATGCTCAAGTCAAGTGTATTCACTGCACGTTATCGTGCCGCGTGCCGTTACTGGTCTTAAATGTTGTAAGTCACCTTAGATAAAGGCGTCAGCCAAATAAGTAAGTACGACGCTCATTGCCTCCCTCTGCCCACTCTTTTGACCCCTTAATGAAAGTGTCACTTATTAATGTACTTTCCTTTATTCAGGAGAGTACTTGAATTTTGTTTTACTAGTAATCAAAATGTTCTTTATTGTTCTTTTATTTATGTTTGCCTTTTAAAAACCTATTTCAAGGCCTAAGAAAAATCTTTAGCAAATGTCTTTACTGATCTTGATGGAAAATATCTGTATTGGCAGGATTCTGTTATTACAGTTACCAATTTGAAATTAGTTTTTTTTTTCTTTTTAGAGGTGTTTTTTTTTCTAATCCAGGAACTACATTACTTTGGATTTCTGACTCCTGCAAAACTTGTTCTACTGTTCTGCAGATTCAATTTTACATTTCGTCCCATAAGAGAAAACCTGGGGGCCCAGGGAACCTTTAAAAAGTGCAAAACTGGCCTCAGAGTTGCACGGCCCTCCAAACAATTCTCACTTTAATTATTGCCATTTATATTATAGAGGGTGGCACAGTGGTGCAGTAGTGACAGCTCTGCTGCAGTAAGCAGACCAGGGTTCAGGTGCTGGCCGCTCCATTCATGGAGTTTACATCTTCTCGCCGTGTCCTTTCTGGTGCTCCAATTTCCTCCCGCTGTCCAAAGACATGCAGGACTGGTGAACTGGTGATGCAGAGTTGGTTCCTAATATATGTGAGTTGTGTGTGTGCCCTGTGATGGCCCGGTGCCCTGTCCAGGGTTTGTTTCTGCCTTGCACCCTGTACTAGCAGATAGGCTCCATGTATGACACTGGTCTGGACTGAGAGAGAGGAGAGGAGCGATTAGGAGCAGATACTGATACCGCACACTGCCGCACCCACCACATGACAAACCACCTCAGGAACGCAGATTAGGACTTGAGAACAGCCATGCAACGGGTGACACCTCAGCACCACATTAGTTCAGATGGAGTGGAACAGTGGGAGGTTTTTTATGGTGGCTGGAGTGCCAGTTCTGCCACCAACCCCCAGGATTTTCCCTGCAGGTTGGAGGGCCTACATGGATGCAGATTAACATCACACTATAATACCATGCTCTGGACTATGCGGGTTAGAAAACTGCAATGACCTGACATGACATTTACCTACCTAGAAAGTTGAAAACCACTTTGACCGCCAGCAATGTGTAGCGTCCACCTGGACAATGGGTTGGCAGCCATTCTTACACCAGTATGCGCACCACACGTTAGCTATTAAATGGCTGAAGGGTTGAGATAGCTAGTTAGCCAATTTGGGCAGGGGGGTAGAATCAGAGAGGCCATGGTGGGCAGGTTAGCCAGTACTTTGGGAGACATCCAGGGATGTCTTATGATCGCAGAGTGTTTAACATCTCAGCTGAAGGAAGGTGCTGGTTTTTATATTACAGTGGACCTGTCACTGCAATTGGGGTTCACACACAGACCACAGGGTAAGTACCCCCTCACCATGTTCCATGGACAGATGAGCCGTTTTGTGATGCAGTGCTGAATGAGTGCTTGGGGTGGGCCTATGCGGTTAGTAGGAAAGTTCAGTGCTAATTATGATTCAGGGTCGCTGGGTTGACATTCTCAGAACACACAAGGTAACCCAGGGGTTTAAAGAGCATAATATCAAAAGCGTCCATATGCAAAACCGCCTTCTCATTCACAAGGTATAAATCCAGTCTGGGATTTATTGTAGACTCCTGAATGATATTTTAAAAACAGTATTTTAAACGGCGCTCTGAGATTTTTCAGGTAAGGAAAACAGTCACTTCAAGGCGAGTCATTTATAGGCACCAATCATGGCACTGGCGAGTGGTGATGTGCTGCATGTTATGTAGTTGAAAGTAATGATCCCATCCACATATAAAATAGCGGTAACTGGTGAGAAAACCCCTAGGGGTCTGATTCATGCCTTGTCACAGAGGGGCTGGCTGCGGACCTGTGATCTTTGAGTCAGTATGTAGCGAAGCAAATCCAATTTTATTTGTCAAATGCAATTGTATGTGCAGCACAATATGTGATAAAGAGCTCCAAGATTGTGTTTTACCAGTGGAGTATAAAAGGTAATAGACAATAAATATACTTAAATTGCAATAAATCAGTGAACATTATATGAATATTATAAAAAATAGGTCATCGTGTAGCTCTAGGCACTGCCCTCAGTACGGATGCAGAAGGAAGGTGGACAGAAGCTCCTCCTCAGTCTCTCTGAACTGGTCTTCAGGCAGCCATTGTGTTTCCCTGACCGCAGCCCACAGAAGAGGCCGTTGTTGGGATGGCTGATATCTCTCATCATTTTCTTTGCCCTGATCCAACATCGTTCAGTATGGATGCCCTAAAAGTTAGAGGGTGCACACCTAGTGATGTGTTCAGCTGATGCCCCACTCCCTGCAGAGCCTGACAGTTTCCCAGCCTGGTGGTAATTCCTCCTTTCACTGGTCGATATGTAGAAGGACTTTAGTAACTGGGAGGGCAACCTAAAAACCTTGAGGTGTCAAAGAGCTTGGACCTCGGACCAGGTAAGGACCTCTGTGATGTGGACACAAAGGTATATGAAACTACCGACCCTCTTCACCTAAGCGTGGCTAATACTGACGAGGTGGTAGTGCCTCTGCTGTTTTCTTGCAAAGTCCATAATTGGCTCCTTTGTCTTGCTGACATTAGAAGTAGTCACTAGTGCAGGGGTCTCCAACACGTCGCTCACGAGATACCGGTAGCTCACAACACCTTTCCAAGTAGCTCGCCAAAGGATTAATGAATTTGATTAGTCAAATTAGGGGTGGTGATCTTTCCAAAAAATCGTATCACGATCCTTTTAACACAAAATCACGATCCACAATTTGAATTGCAATCGATCTTTTCAATGTGGCAAAAACTTAAGAGAATATCCAGACTCGGACTCAGCAAGACTTAAGTAACACTTTATTTTAAATATCAAACAAAGTTGAATTCAATTGTTCTCTTGTTTGTTGGATAAGCGGAGTTAAGGAACACGCCCTGAAGTTGGTGGGTGAGTGAGGAGATCCAAGCTGTGTGTTTCTTGGATTTGCGCAAATAAATCAGTACTGCAAGTGAACTAACGTACCTAGCGAAATGAGAGAAGTCACAAAATCAACCGGAATGTTCAAGCAAATTATAGAAAAAAGCCCGATCTAAATCTGTTAAGTAGTTCTCTTGTGAAAAGTGGACAGACAGAGAGACAGACATTGGATTTTATATATTATATATTAGTAAACCTTCAAAATAATGTGCAGGTAAAGTCTCAGCAGCATTCTCAGCATTTCTGGAGATTAGTTGAGCCAGATAACTATAAGAATCTTCACCAAGCAGCTCTGAAAATGTCTGCTCTGTTTGGGTCTCCATACCTCTGTGAGTCTGACGTGAATGTCATGAAATCAAAGTTCAGAACAAGACTGACAGACAAACATTGAAATGACTCCATAAGAGGGAACCTCAGTGGCTCCAGTCCACCAGACACCTGCCTCTCTTCTTGACTCCATGCAGTGCCAGTCATCTGACTAACTAAAAATACATCACACATGCAACTGGACCTGTGAATAAAGTGACACAGTGACATGTGACAAAATGACAAATGAATAAGGAATATCTGTGGATTTGGCATTGCATTGTTCTGTTTTGACAGCATTCATGTTTTAATTCAACAGTGTGAGATACACTAGGAAATGCATACAGACATACAAAATGCACTTGCAGGTGAATTCAATATTTTTAATGTAAAATGTGAGTTGTGGACACCAATACTTTGTAAATGTTCAGGCAAAACAAGCTTATTCAGTTTGTTTGGGTTGAAATAAGCTGTGAGAATAAACGTTAGAAAACAGGAGTAGCTGTCGGCCATTTTCATTTTGTAAAAGTAGCTCTCATGGGGATAAAAGGTTGGAGACCCCCGGTCTAGTGTGACAGATTCTTCTCTTCATTCAGGTAAGCCTGCAGATTGTTGCTAGGGTTAGAGATCATGTCTACCTCAGCTTTTCAAGTTGAGCGGAAGCCCGTAGAGGACAACTGTGAACTCACAGTCTCCAAGTCACTAAGCTGAAGCTTATCCAGTTAAGCTCCTTCCATCTGTGTGAGGATATAAAATAAAGATCGTTTCACGCTGATGACGATAGTCTTGCGGAACCTTGTGTGTCATTTCTCATGTGTCACCTTCACAATTCGTACAAGTAGTTGCCTAACACCTTCATTTTTGCGTTCCCACCAGTGTTTGGTCATCCCTTTTATTTCTCCTCACAGACTGGGAGTCTAGTCAGGCCGGACGTCTGTTACAAGTAAAACGTTTGGCTCTCTCAGGCACACATGCCTTGCTTTAAGCACTATAATTTAGAATGGTTGCACCCTTTCGCCCAGACCTCGACTTTTGGCGTTGGCTGCTGCTGCTAACCAGTTTATCCTTCCTGGGAGCTGTCTTAATAAATCGGGTGTTTCGCTGTCATAATCTGCAAATTACTGACATTAAGCTTGCCGTTAAAGGCACTTAATATGAAGCAATTGCTTCGAAACTTCGCACTAAACAATGTCTTTAACATAAACAGCGTGGCCTAAAGAGATTTTTTGACAGCACTGGGGAGTCATAACTTTGGTGCGTGCGGCACCAGGAAGCGATATAACAGCACTTTAAAACACGTTAAGCTTTTTCCCACTTGGTGCATTGTGTTTTTCTTTTTTTTTAACTGCCTGATGTCAGTATTCTCTAACAAAGAGCTGCTTGATCTTTATGCCTTTTAAATATTTTTTGATTAACATTGGTGACCCCAAGCCTCATTAAATCTCACGTTAATTGGTGATTGGAAATGATGGTGCGTGCATCAGCGGGCCTGGGATTAGACACGCCATCCAGGGTTGGTTCTTGAAGTGCATCACATGCTACCACGATGGGCTTTGGACCCTTTGCCACCCTAAATTGGATTAAGTGAGCTTGTAAATATTTTATATTGTGATTTTCGGGCAAAATGTGCTTCAGAAATGGAACATTTCCATAGCCTGAGTGAACACTATGAAGAGGGTGTAGATACAGTTGCCACCTTCCTTATTGGTGTGCTTCTTGCCTGGCACTGGCACATCATCTATCTTTGACATGCAGTTCTGCCACTATACACTGATTTCCACGGGCAGCGTATTCATCTTGCCGTGTGTACTAACAGGGACTGCATGTCTTGTGCAGATTCTTTATCACTACGGTGAAGATGACAGGAGAAAAACGAGCTGATTGGGAATCAGCATATCGCTCAGACGCCAGCGAGATCTAATCACTTGGCACACTGCCCCGGCCCGTGCAGCAGCAGCACATGAAAAACGATCAAGACTAAGAGTTTCCTGTGCCGCGGCTAAATGAGATCTAGTACATGAGCTCTCTAACCGCACTTTCTGCATTTTACAGGCTGACATCCGCTCCCGGGAGTTCTTGAGGAAGCACTTTTCCTGTGGAGAGCCCTCTGGAGAGTGAGTGTCAATCAACAGGATCCAAGGGTGGAGGGGAACGCTTGCCATGTCACAGTCAGTGCAGCTTCATCTAGATTTGTCTTCCTTCTGCTCCATTTCTTTAAATCTTCTTTTTTTCCTCTAGCATTACATCTGCAGTTTAATCACTTCCTGAGCATCTCCTGTGTCACTATTTCCTGGCTCCATCCTCCTCTCATAGCTCCCTTTTTGCCTAGGTGTCAGTGCCACCCTTACTCTTATCAATGTCTTCTCCATCCTCAGTGTCCCGGTGTGTACTTTCTCCATTCTCTTGATCATCCCTTTTTTTTTTTTGCTTTGCATAGTTCGGTGGGTATTTTTACACACAGCCCCCTGACCCAATGTCTTTTCTTCTTTGTATAATCTCTCTGTCCTCATTTTCTTTATCATGTCTCAAAGTTATGCTATGTGCCCAGTCCTTATTTTCCAGGTAATGTACCCCTTCTCTAGTTATCACTGCCCTGGCTACTCTCACATTTCGATGGCTCCTGTAGTTTTTAGTTATTCATTTAGGTCACATTTTAGTGATGTGTTTTCCCATTAAGGAGTCTTCTGTTGCTCAGTTTCAAAAAAGCCAAATGAAATCCATCATGATTCATTAATGTGAAGATGGCCAACGGGGTGAATACTTTTTATTGGTTCTGTAGATGGATAGATAGATATGATAGGCATTATCTCTCTATTATAATAAAAACATCTTGGGAGACAAGACTTACCCTGTGATGAGACGAGATATTTTGAAGAGCGACACTTTCACGCAGGGCTGTGGAGTCGGTAGATAAATGCTCCGACTCCGACTCCTCAGTTTCTAAATCTTCCGACTCCGACTTCTCTGTATGTATATACTATGCTAATGTATTTTCTACATCCATTGAAGGAAAGGAAGGCAACATACATGTCATTTCACCACGGAACTACTGGCTAGGAAGCCAACACTCTACTATAATGCCAGATTAAAGACAAACACAATTGATTGGCGGCCGCAGATTGCGGGTGTCCACATGGACGGGCAGATCCAGCTTGCCGAAAATCTCGACCACCGCCCCCATCCAAAGTAATGTGATGCCTCTGTCTGCTGCAGTGGCTGTCTCCTCTGTCAGCCAGCTGGAAGTTTAGTGCATTGTGTCACTCACCGGCCAGCTGATCAGCAGAACGAGCCTCTGCTGGAGACAGGTAGGGAGATCTGTGTTCTCGGCTCCTTCGGCACCCTTCACTAGCGCATAGCGAAGAGGCGCCGACGGAGCTGAGAACACCAGATGATTTTTCAGGCGTTTGACGCGTGATGACTCGTTGAACGGCCGAAAAATCGACAGTGCATCTGTAAATGTATGGGGGGCTTTAGGCTAGGTTCACAGTTCCCTGTAACAGTGGAACACGACGCAATGGAAAGCGGTGCTGCACCTTACCTGTGCATTACATCCCATATAGTGACGCATACAGTCAATGAAAAGCATGCTTCATGGTTACGTGACATGTTCGTTTTGTGGTAACATTATGCACTGCATGCATTGGGCTTTATTCTTACAGCAGAGAAGTAGTTCATTATGACTGTTTGTGAATTGGGATATTTCAACTTACTTTTTTAATTCCCATTTAAATTTAGTAGGAGTCGGAGTCGGTTAACTTTTTGCCGACTCCGACTCCAGGTACCCAAAATTGTCTCCGACTCCTCAACTCTGACTCCGACTCCACAGCCCTGCTTTCACATCCTGCGAGACGAGACGTTGGGCCAAGAGATTTAACCACAACCCGGGGCCGGAAATAAAAGACAAAGAGTAGACGACAAACTAGAACGTCGTAAAGAACCCAAAAAGGTTGGCGCAATACACATGCAGAGCAGGTTAGAGATAATGAAAGTACTAAAGTTTGAAAGTCTCAAAAACATGATAGTAAAGATTCGCATTAGCACACCAAATGGAAATTATTACTCGGTGAAATAACGGAACATCGAAAAGAGATCGAATATATTGTTTGGCTTTAAACTTCAAGTCGGAGACTTGTAGATCGTCTAATTTGTGTTGCCATGAGGGAAAAAGTTGTGTTTGAAGAGACGTATCCGCGAGAATTAAAAGATCTGTTGTTTGGTGAAAGTGAAAATGTCAAGCCCCGCAAGACAAGACTTTATGCAAAGAGATTTGGAAAAGTCCTGCCCACATCTAAACCGTTTACGGCCACGCACACGGCTCAGTCAATTCTCATTTGTGTGAATACTATTATCAGACACCGTTTGTGTAGAGAGAGAAACGACATTCCCTCAGGGGCAGTTATACTGTACGTTGCGTTGTCACGATGTCATTCCAAACACGGAATCAAAATTCAATGTGATATTGATGAAAAGGTAAAAGCGAAAAGAGATTGAATATATGGACATCGGTGATATGACAGAAGTGTGTACTGTAGATATTGTTTGGCTTTAAACTTCAAGAGATCGTCTACTTCGTGTTGCCATCGGGGACAAGTAGTGTTTCTTCTCAATGAAGAGGCCTATTCGCGAGGACTAAAAGATTTGTTGTTTGCGAGAGGCAGAGACGCGAAGTTGCTGGCGTGTAGTGCAGGCCGGGGGGATGGCAAGCAAAGCGAGCAGGGGGGTGAAGCCTCCTAGTATAATAGCTAGATATGAAAGGCACTACATAATAGACAGATAGATAAGAAAGGCACTATGTAACAGATAGTATCAAACTTTTTCTTCTTATGCTTTAGCACTAAACAGTCATTTCTCTAAACATATCTAATTGAGTAATTATAGTATGCAAATTCAATCTTCAGTTTCCTTTGAAGGAGTACCGTAAATATTAGTAGAGCATCAATGGTCTGCATAGCTTTATTCTTTTTTCTTCTGTTTTTTAAAACTGCCATCTTGGCTTGGCCTGACAAAAAAATTGCTAATTAAATGTTCCCTTTTACATTTTCTTGATACAGATTTTCCAAAAATGGAAGTGAGTTCATTGAACACAATTCCATCCATCCATCATCCAACCCGCTATATCCTAACTACAGGGTCACGGGGGTCTGCTGGAGCCAATCCCAACCAACACAGGGCACCAGCCCACCGCAGGGCACACACCAGGGACAATTTAGAATCGCCAATCCACCTAACCTGCATGTCTTTGGACTGTGGGAGGAAACCCACGCAGACACGGGGAGAACATGCAAACTCCACGCTGGGAGGACCTGGGAAGCGAACCCGGGTCTCCTAACTCACCCACTGCGCCACCATGCCACCTGAACACAATTCCTAAATCCATAAACAAATAGACTGACTGACTGACATTATTTCTCCTAAAGAAACATAGAGCTTTATACACAAGCTCAAGAAATATAATAAACTAGCCATTCCCCGCAAACTTTAAAAATCAATAAACAGGAAGGTATCGCTAGCTAAGCGGAGGCAAGTTATCCTCCAAAAACACAGAGGCAGACCGACTCCCCACTCCTGACACCACGCTCCCCACCTCCCCTCGGCCCGCAGCCTCTGTCTCGGATTGGCGCGAATAAATCGCTCCTGCAAGCAAACTATGATTCTTAACACGATGCGCAGTCGCAAAATCAACTGGAATGTTCTGCCAAATTCTAGAAAACACCCGATTTAAATCTGTTAAGTAGTTCTCTCGTGAAAAGCGGACAGACAGAGAGATGTTGACACAAAACAATTCCAAAAAAAGAAGACAGCCTGTGACATGGCTTATGATTAGAGAGCGGTCACAGTGAGGCACCATAATGGCGTATTGCCTTTGGTATAAAGGAGCCCTGGCAGAGTTTCTTGACACACTTCTGTTGAATAATTCGCTGGCTTCCGGTCCTCCGTGTTAGTGCGTCAGTTCGTCTTATTACTTCCTTTTCTCCACTCGGCCCTTCACTAAGCTTCTTCCATGTTTAATTTCAGGTAAATTCCTTTGACCAACTGTGACACTTTGTGACTTTATTTATTCCACGTCACATACAAGCTGTGCCAACTTGGTAATGCCATCAGTGAGGCCGTGATGACAGCAGGGTCACTAGTTGCTTTCTGCTTGTGTTGCAATGCAGGTGACCTGATTTTCGAAGCAGCATTGTGTATCTCCCATTTCAAACATGCATGGCTGCCTGTCGTACACAAAGCTTATGAATTGGCACAGAAGTTGGATTCGGTTTTCTGGGGTTGATCAGCTCGCCCCCTAGTCTGTGCAGTTGGTACCATCCATGAGGGCCTGTGTGAGGTTTTTCTCCCAATAACAAAACTGTGCCACCACCAGTAAGTGGACCAGCGCCCCATCCAGATTATTGTGTCCTGTCTTAACCACAGTGCTACTGGGGTGGGCTCCTGCCAAAACAACACTAAATTAATTTGAGAATGCTACATGATGGTGGTGAATTGTGTCGAAACAAATCTTAAATCACCACCGAGAGTCAAATGTTGCCAGCAGAAGGGGTCTTTATTGAAGATACTTGATCAAGGAGACCAAATCATGGGGGCTCGGTGCCCTCTGTGGTAGTGTGCCAACTATACCTTGACATTGAGCTGATTATATACAGACAGGGCTGAGGGTGCAAGGAGTAGAGCTGGTGAGGGTGGATGAGTTTAAATACTTGGGATCAACAGGACAGAGTAATGGGGGAGTGTGGAAGAGAAGTGAAAAAGAGAGTGCAGGCAGAGTGGAATGGGTGGAGAAGAGTGTCAGGAGTAATTTGTGACAAGACGAGTATCAGCAAGAGTGAAAGGGAAGGTCTACAGGACGGTAGTGAGACCAGCTATGTGATATGGGTTGGAGACGGTGGCACAGGAGACACAGCTGGAGGTGGCAGAGCTAAAGATGCTAAGATTTGAAACGGGTTTGACGAGGATGAACAGAATTAGAAATGAGGACATTAGAGGGTCGGCTAAAGTTGGACGGTTGGTAGACAAAGTCAGAGAGGCGAGATTGGGTTGGTCTGGACGTGTGCAGAGGAGAGATGCTGGGTATACTGGGAGAAGGACGTTAAAGATAGAGCTGATGGGTAAGAGGAAAAGAGGAAGGCCTAAGAGAAGGTTTATGGATGTGGTGAGAGAGGACATGCAGATGATGTGTGTGACAGAACAAGATACAGAGGACAGAAAGATATGGAAGAAGATGATCTGCTGTGGCAACCCCTAACGGGAGCAGCTGAAAGAATAAGAAGTCTAACATCTTCTTTAACTTCTTCTTCTTTTCAGTTTTAACTGAGCTGAAAATAAATCATAAAGAACGCTAGTTTTTGTAACTCACTGCTGCTACAACCTTATAATTAATGTGCTTCACTGAAAGGCACTATATTAGTACAAATCAATGCAAAATAATAAGACACAATCCATAGTAGTGACAGACATGGTGAACGATGATGGTGTGATAGCAGCATTGCGCATTTGAGAAAACGGTATACGCTAAAACAATAAAGCTTTACAAGAGCAAACAACAGAGTGTTAAGTAATGGAGGCTAGACCAGGTTAGAAGACCTCCATTGTTGGGTGAAACAGAATTATAAGAGCACTGTGAAAGAACTGGAGAGTCCTACAGAAGTTGGAAGAAACAGTTGTGGTGTGGCGCTTGAAATAAACTGAAAAATGACAGTCGCCCTCCGTGTCTCCAATGAGAGTTAAGTGCACAAACGTCCACTTGATATGCGCCTTGTTCACCGGCCTTCATTACGATGGGGGAAAACATGGAAGGAGACCATTAGCCTGCTTTTGGCGGTAGTAGAAAAAGTGCCATTAGTTTGCCAGGCCTGCTGCCTTATCACAAGTATCCGTGAACGCCAATCCCAAGCTTTTCCCCCCGTCATTCTCTTGCTCTCTTTCTTCTCCGTTACTTGTATTCTCAGTTGTCTTTGTTCACTTCCATAGCATGGCCCCCGTCCCTATGCCCTTTCTATTGTGTCATCATGTCCCATTCCCCGGTTTTCTGTCTTCCCTGCCAGCCCCCTGGCCCCACACCTCCTCATTTCCCCCCCAGCCTCCTGTGCTCCCGTTACTTTGTACTCGGCCATCGCCTCCCTTTACTTTGATCTCAGGCTCCGCCTCTTCTCCATGTCGCCAATGCCTTCTTTTGCTCACTTTCCTCGTAGCCCCGCCCCCCTCATGCTGCCGCAGTCACAGATGAGTTTCGGCTCCAAACAGAAGCGAAAAATCTTCTGCAGGATTTCCCCATAAATAATAAATGATTTGCTGTGCTGCAAATGTTTCTTCTCAATTAGAGCCGAGCCACTGTCAGAAAGTGCCATCTAGAGTGCACGCTTGGGCTGAGCAGCAAGGGGGGTGTATTGGGGGTCTGTGCTGAGGGGCTGCTGGAAAGAGCCACTTCAGGAAACCCTGTTAGACAAAAGAAGGAGAGAGAAAAATAAATTGAAAATTGGATTATGGGGGAGGGGGGGTTGTGGGTGATCGAGGGTCTTACAGAAAGGAAAATGTTATCAGAGGAATCGGCATTAACGCTGCTGCAGTAATCATAGCCTGAGCTGCCAGGCAGGCAGCAGTGGAAAAGAGCACATCCCCTCAGCGCTTTATCATCCCAGCGGCTAAAGCTATGAGGGGCACACGCTGGGAGAAATTGTCTGCTCCATTACCTGAGGTGACTGCAACTTCACGCCAATTACTGGCCGGCCCGTGTATCCTGCCTGTCCAGCAGATCCCCATCATTGCGCTCTGTGCCAGCCCACTAGTTGCCTGTCCTAGTTGTGCCCTTCAGCGCCCTCTCATTTTCACTTTTCGCTCTACTTCAGATTGAGAACACTTTATTGCCAGTATGTCGCTGTTTCTCACCACAGGAGCAGCAATGACTACTCCTTGTATTGATTTTCTAGCCAGTTCACTTTATTTTATTTTTTCCAGCAGCTCTTCTCGGGATGCTCAGAATGTCACCGAGCACAACACCAAAGAGTGACCCTCAAGAGGTGAGCTGGCCCTTCTAGTTGTGAGAAGAGGATTTGTGGAACTTCGGGCTGTCTGAGTGGACTGGGTGTCATGGACATGAAGCTACTGCACCTGTGTGGCCTTGACCAGTTCATGCTGCCCACCTACCGTACCAATGGACAAACCACTGAGGGCAACTGCTGACCATCAGCCCTCACTCTTGCCTTTTGTGGATCACAACAGTTCTGGCTTTACCAGTGAGTGGGGATGACTTGCTGGGCTGGGAGTTGTAATTAAAATGTTACCACTTATGACCATTGATAGGCCACTCTTGATCTCGGACTGACCACAGCCCACCTCTACTTGGTTCACCAAAAAAAGTACTCGCCCCTTGGAAGGTTTCCCCTTTTGTTGTTATGCACAACATTGAATCCCAGTGGACTCCATGTCTCCTCATTCACACGGATCTATCTATCTATCTTATAGTGCCTTTCATATTCTATCTGTCTGTCTGTCTGTCTGTCTGTCTATCTATTATATAGTGCCATACACATCTATCTATCTATCTATCTATCTATCTATCTATCTATCTTATAGTGCCTTTCATATTCTATCTATCTATCTATCTATCTATCTATCTATCTATCTATCTATCTATCTATCTATCATATAGTGCCTTTCATTATCTATCTATCTCTCTATCTATCATATAGTGCCTTTCATTATCTATCTATCTATCTATCTATCTATCTATCTATCTATCTGTTATATAGCGCCTTATGAGGTTATCTCATTCCCAGGTGAAAGGGCGGTGGGTGGAGCTCTGAAGAAAGGGGTGCAGTTTTTGGGGATTATGGGAAAATGGAAAAGAGGTGAGGAGAGAAAGGCCTCAGAACTGTGGCAGTTAGCAGAGAGCTGGCGAGCACAGAAATGTGGAGAAATGGTGCCGTCCTCTCCAGATTGGTAAGGAAACGGGTGGCAAAGCAAGGAATAAGGTGGCGGGGGCATTGTCCTCTTTGCAGGGGTCTGTTTTCACGTTCCCATTAAAGAATCTTTTTCTGTTTTGTCTCCGACGAGACAAATTAAGTCCGCCGTGATTTAACGTTTTATAACAGTAAAGGGTAAAACCTGCCAAGGGATTGAGTACTTTTTAAATGCGCTTTATGCGGGGGGTCTTGGTCTTTTCCCCAAAGATGCTCTTAATTGCTGCATTGTGGTTCACAGTCAGTTTGAAAGTGAGGTGGAATATTCTAGACCAGGAGCGACATCCCTTCGGGGAGCCAGATCTCGGTGGGAGCTTGCAGAGCTGAGCCGTAATTAAGCCAGTTAGTGTACAGATATAAATAGAGGAGACCTCCGTGGGCCCAGGCGTTTCTGCGCCAAAGACCTGGCATGACCTGTAAGGACAAGTAATGGGATGGGGGGGTCGGTGATTGAGATCTGAGAAGCTCAAGCGAGTCCGCCAGGCCATTGTGTAATTTCAAAGGGTTTAAGTAAGCGCCACACCCTTCTCTCGCTGTCTCGGTGCCCGTGACGCTCTGCCCTCCAACCTCCATTGCCAGGCTTCTCATCAGACAGCTGCTCTCAGGTGAAAATGGGTTTCTTAGCAGGTGTGAATGATCACCATGGAAACAGCGGCACAGCATCAGGCAGCGTCTCAAGTCCACCAAGGTGGTCTGCAGTCCGCTTGAGCAGGAGACGCTAAGCATGGTGAAGCTCGGACTCCAAATCGGAGGCGTTTCCCAGCACCCTTAGTTACCCTTATTAGTGCCCTCTAAGGTTTTGGCTGTTGGTCTGATTTCTTCATCACCTTCTCTCCATCTCCCCATCTTCAGTTGGAGTTTTACAATCAGCCCAGCAAATTCAAATCACAGAATCAATGATTGTTGCCCACTAGTCAAACATGTGCCACCTATACTGGATGGACAGGCACTCACTCACCGTGGCACTTGAATGCCAGCCACGCTGCACCATTGTCATTGGGGTGACTACGCTGGCAGCGAGCAGAAGCAGCTTGGACAGAAGAACTTTAGGGACACCTTTTGTAAGCGGGCACACCCTGGGGGTTTGGAATCGATGAAGGGCACTTGGAAGTGAGGAATGGAGGGTCCACTGCTACTGAATTGCCCAGGAAGGCGGGTACTGTCTATAGGTAGCAGTACATGTGTACCCAGTCAGTGACTTTGTAAAGAAGTTCAAACTGAATGCCCACCTTCACTTGCTCAGAGGGGACA
Source organism: Polypterus senegalus (assembly GCF_016835505.1). NCBI lineage: Eukaryota > Metazoa > Chordata > Cladistia > Polypteriformes > Polypteridae > Polypterus > Polypterus senegalus. The sequence goes on from NC_053170.1 coordinate 81,842,958, forward strand.
GCAAACCCACCCAAGTAGGCTGCAGTGTGTCCTGGAGGAGGAGTCGCTGGCCAAGGGTATTGGCGAATTAAGGTGGTCTCTGCACATGCCTAGTGCTGAATGCTGCCAGTCTGTGCCAGTCTAAGGGCTAGCAGGAGTGGGATGAGGCGACTTAGACGTAGTCCGGGGGGCTGTTAGTGATGTCAGGCCTCACAACAGAACTGCTACTAATGGCTGCCTCCTCAGTCTCACAACATGTTGGCCATTCAGCGACCCCAGGATGTCATTGGCTTGTTTTTTATGTTGTCACAAATGAATGTAAAACATCGCCAGCGTGGTTTATTTTAATAGTGCTAGTGGGCTCTGCCCCCTGCACACTTCACTCGCCAACCCCGTGCGGGCCCTACTCGCTCGTCATCTCCCGGATCTGCGACGAATCGCGCTGTGCTTTTGGATAAACACGAATCGAATACATGATGACACGTTTTTGGATCTGTGATCTTTAAAGCAGTCTTGCTTCATACAATAACGCAGGCTCAGTTCAGGTTTTCTTGATCTGTTAATTCACACACACTAGGGGGCTCTGCCCCCTGCTCGCTTTGCTCTCCAACCCCCTTGCTGGCCCTACATGCTCCTCATCCCCCGGACCTGCGACGAATCGTGTTGTGCTTTTGGATAAACATGGATATCAACTTTGTCTTTGATTTCTCCGTCTTTGGAAACTATTATCGCTGTCAATTCGTCACATGTTGGTTTATTATATATGCCAGCGTGATCTTTCGGATTCATATAGAAATCCAAGAAAACGTATTTGTCCTTGGTTTTCTGATAAATTTCGTGTAAAGTGCCATATGGATTTGTATCCATTATTGGCTGTAGAGTTTCTAATACGTCTGATCGTTTAACTCTTTCGATTCCATGTTGCATCGCTTCTCCGTGATCATAAATATAAACCTGACCTAACTTTGGTTTCTTTGAAATTAAACTTGTCGTAGCATTAATTGTTGCGGGACCACAGATTCTCATAGCTTATAGTCCTGAATCGTGTAAATCTACGTTTTGAGCACTGAATGTTGCGAACATGAACAGATTATTGTAGATTCGAATATTTTGCTTGTAGCGTTTGTGGATTATACTTTCACCAAACAACAAATCTTTTATTTCTCGCTGATACTCCTCTTCATTGGGAGGCAACACTACTTTTCCCTGATGGCAACACGAATTTGATGATCTACAAGTCTACCACATAAACTTTAAAGGTGAACAATATCAACATACTTTAGTCGTATCACCTATGTCCATATATTCGATTTCTTTTCACTGTTCCCTTATTTCACGGAGTAATAATTTCCGTTTGTTTGTGCTAATGCGATCTTTACTAACAGTTTTTTGAGACTTTCGAATTTTTTAACTTCGTTTCATAACCTCTAACCTGCTCTGCATGTGTATGGCGCCACCGTTTTTGAACTTCTTTATGACATTCTACTTTGTCTTCTACTCTTTGTCTTTTATTTCCGCCCCTGTTAGGTTTTCAAATCCACTTGGTCCGGGCTGATTATAACTTTCCTTATTTACTGAATTTGCACTTAGATTTTTATTGTTCTTTTTTGAATTCTTTTCTCTCTTCTTTTGGGCCTCTTTTCGACGCGCTGCCCTTTCTTCTTCGCTTAGTCGTTGACTTTTAATCTAGAAAGTAGAAAATTATTGACTACATCGATGGAAATGAAGAGATTGAAAACGTTAAAATTTACAAGAGCAGAGAGCGTAGGAATGGTGTCTGACAAAAGCATTTGCACGAATGAGAGGTGAGTGGACCGTCGGTCTGGTTAAATCTCTTGGCACAAAGTCTCGTCTCGTCCCAGGATTTTTTTATATAACGGAGAGACCAAATAATACTAATAATCATTCTTTGCATTTATTTAGCGGTTTTCTCACTACTCAAAGCGCTCCACAATTGCAGGTTAAGGGCCATGCTCAAGGGCCCAACAGAGCAGAGTCCCTATTGGCATTTACGGGATTCGAACCGGCAACCTTCCGACTGCCAGTGCAGATCCCTAACCTTAGAGCCACCGGACCAGCTTGCCTTTTCTAACACTGCAGGCCAAATAAAACTCGGTGTTCGTGTGGCGTCGTGTAAGACGAGTCTGAGGAGTTCCTGTTCCTGTCTCACTGCACTTTCGCAGTTGAGAACTCGTTTGACGCCCGAGCTGCCATTCGATGGCCGACCCACAAGGCTTTGCAGTTCATCGATGGGTGCTGCTAAATCGTTTCTCGATGGTTTACTTGACTGCTCGCTCAGCCACTGTGCCGTACATCACGTCTGCCTCGGGTGGGTGGCGCTCAGTGGGACACTAGGTGGGCAGAGCTGATGTGCAACACGAACCACTCACGTCCTGCCTCGTGTGGTCCCACCCGGCTGTTGCTGATGTTACGATGAATTTCTGCACAGCCCATCATGCTGGGTCCCCACCAGACAAACCCACTCATGTCAACACCTCTCCATTGTCTGTTTGAAGCCCACTTTGATTCCTGTATTGAATCGGCTTTCCTCTTGTGCAATGGGTGGGCATCCTGTCCTGGAGTGATACCCATTGTGATACCCACAGGTGGAGCAGGAAGCAAAGCACCAGCATGTATCAAGTTGGGGGCCATATTGAAGAAACACCCACCATTTTTAGAAAGCTATTTCAGATGACGCCACTAGAAGGGGCATTACAGTGTGCTTTGAGAATGGTAAGGTATGTACCAGGAGCATGGCATGGCATGGCATGAGCCTTCTGAGCCGAGGTTATTATATTAGGGGCGTGCCGGACATGGAGCCTGCTAGGATAAAAGACAACGGTCGGCTCTGTAATGCAGTGGCAGTGAAGTGGCACGCCCGGTCTAACAATGCCCTTTGCCTGTCCTCTTTAGAAATGAGTTAATGTGGCTGGCTCTTTTGTAACTAGTCAAAGACCACCACTTCAAGTATGACCACCAATGCGCAGCTTCCACCTGGAGGATGTGACGGCGGCCATTTTTGCAGCAGTACACTCATTAGCTTTAAGTGGTAAAGGGGTGAGAGAGAGAGTTCATTAATTAGGGGGCTAGGATGACTAGACTGTGGTGGGCACACCCTGCCCCGGGATCTCTTGTGTTAGGACCTCAGTTCTACGTCTCCTCTGAAGGACGGCACCATTTGTGCAGCTCAGTGCCATGGCTGAGCGCAGAACCCCCCACCTCTGCTGGCCACACCCACCGTCTTTTCTGAGGTGATTTCCCCTTCCAGGTGCCAGCCTGGCCAAACCACATTAGTCTTGAGATGGATGAGGTTTTCGAACTTACCGTACTGGTGAGCTGGGAAGACGGGCTTCTCGAGTCGGACCCCGCTGGACGGCTGTGAAGTTCACCTCTGCCTTTGTGCCGAGCCTACAGTTTCAATTGTAGTTCACCCAAGCATTGCATTATGAATAGTCCTGCAGTATTTCGGACCCTGATGTTTTCAGCATCTACTGGCACAGCTGAAGAGAAATGGCAGAACGTGGCCTTGAAGAGTAAGCAGCGGCAGCGGCGGAGTGAGTGAAGCCCACATCTCCATTCGGCAGCCTCTCCAGAGACGCACGTCTCGCTGCGTTGAGTATTTGTTCCTCATTAAAGTGGTATTTCATTAATTTATTATTCTTTCTTCCTGACCGTTTCAATCTCTATTTATAGCCATCCATTTTCATGCCCGCTTGTCTCCTTCAGGGCCACAGAATCTATATCTGGATTCCAGTAGAATTGATTTGATTGTTTCTGCCCATTTGTAACTGTAATATTTTTGTGTAAATATCCTGTGTCATATTCTACATTTTTAATGCGCCGGCTTTGCCAATAAATCCCTCCTGAATCTGAGCAGCATACGCGGTGAGGGAGAGCGACGGGCAAAGGAGATGCCAATGGGGGGCCACAAGGGAAGACCCAGAATGTAGTTTGTGTAGGAAAATGGGGACTGCAGCCATTACAGGGGCTCGGTGGGCCAGAAAATGAATGGATGGAATGACGGACGGATGGAAGTGTAACTCACTTGGACAGAAATGTTTCAAATCCATCCATCCAAATTGTTACTCCTCAGCTGGAGGCCATCCCAGAATTTAGCAACGGCAATCCAGCTACCCTGCATAGCTTTGGGTGGACCACCCACACAGAACATGGGGGAGCTCAGACGTGCGCCCTGTTGTGACCCGGCAGCACCGTCACTTCACCATCGTGCCACCCCCCATCTTTAAATCCTGCTCCCTGATGGTTTCTCATTTTATATTTGCATTAGCACTGTATGGCTTCCAGGGAGGACCCACCATTGGCATCATTTGCACCTTATTCTGCACCCACATCATCGCTTCGGCTCTCATTATAACCCCGAGGGTTTGACGTCTGCCATCCACATGCCCACTCGTAAGACAGCGCGTTAAACGTGAGGCACTATAGAGCACAAGGAGGGATGCTGCGAGCCACCGAGAAGAAAATGTCTGCACTGCTTCCAGTGTAGAGAAGCGTGTGTGTAATAGTCAAGGTGGTCCCCTGAGACACTTGCTGGAACTCTGGCTGCATGCGAGGCGCCTTTAGTCTCCATCTTGAAATCAAAGAGGACGCGGACCCCCTTCCCCCCACCCCAACGTGATATTAAAGCCCCTGCCTCCTCCTTACCTAAACGCAAGTCTAAGACTTGATGACTTCATTCCTCTTTTGTGTCCAAGAAAGTGATGGGGGCACCGCAGTATGAAGGGCACAGTCGTGTGACCACCAGCTTTGGCTTCGGCCAGGAAACAATCAGGTACGTCATCAACCCAGCAGAGCAGCAGCGGCAGCGCAAGTCCTTGAAAGATGACACCGCGGGGGTCATTGACGTCCACTGGGCTTTGGGAGCCGTCACTCAAGGAGGCTGAAGCCCACCGGTGAGTGCTGCTATTTCATGTGGCATTAACCCTCAGTTTGGGCTTGCCCTATAGAGACGGGGTGGGCACTGAAATGAAAAGGCAGAACGAGAATGTCATTACTGGAATGGTAGGCTGCTTCCAACCCAAATGTAATTCCAGTGGAGGACCACCAGGTGAGGGGCACAAGGGTGGCATCCTGTTTTCGAACATTCAAGTTTGAACCCCATTCAGCAGTTTCAGTGCTCAACAATAATAGTTAAAATACTTTGGACTGCAAGGCCTGAGGTTCAAATCCCACTGCTGACACCATCACACCAGCAGGAAGCCACTTGCCCCGCCTCAGATGAAGGCCAAGTGAGTTACAGCTGATCTAATGCAAAAGAGCAGAACACTAGGAAGGGAAATAGAGAAGCGGGTACGGGTTCGAGAAATCAAAAACCACCAGCTGATGTATCACAATTTTATTAGAAAAATTAGATTTCTTGCTCTCTGGGTGTCGCCATGCGTTGAGCAAATAACAATGGAGTAAAAAACCCTCCCGGGACCGTGAGAGAGGTGGCCCGCCGGCCTCGCATGCTGCAGCACACACCACATTCCAGGCCGGGCCTCTGGGCACAGCTACTGGAGTCATTGGTACAAGAGCGATGAAAAAGAAAGCAATGAAGAAGAGGAAAGAAAGCACACCTCCATGTCGAGCTGACGGGAGCAAAAAACTTGAGTTCAGGCCCAAGGCACTCAGGCATTGGATTTTTTGTTGGCAATTAAACTTTGCACATCGAGGCGCAAAAGCAAAGAAGAGAAAATGTGAACAAAAAAAAAAAAAAAAAATCAACAAAGCTCCTCCCATGCAGTGGGCACAAAAGACTTTGCCCTCAGGCGGTCACAGTTTATTCACAGTGTGGGCTTCTTAAGCCAGCCAGGCAGTGGTGATGAGGTCCATGAAGTCATTGCCAGTCTGTATTTGGGAATCCTGGGTCAGTGCCAGTCTGGGGTGAAAGGTCCAAACGGATGCCAGTCCATGATAGTGAGATGTCAAATCAGTGCCAGTCTGGTGTGATGGAGACAGCAGCAGTCCATGCTGACAAAATTACAGGGGAGTGCCCGTCGGCGTTGATGAGGTCTATCAGGTTGTTGTCAGTCTTTTATAGATGGCAACAATCTGTTATGACATGGCAACACCTGTGCCAGTCTGTCATAGGTCAGTGCCATTCAGAAACAGATGCCAGTCTGTGATAGTGAGATCTCAAATCAGTGCCACTCTGATGTGATGGAGACAGCAGCAATCTGTGATGACAAAATTACAGGTGAGTGCCCCTCTGCTCTGATGACATATCACGTTGGTGCCAGTCTTTTATGATCACAGTTATGAACGTGTTAAAACATGTGCCAGTCTGTCATAGGTTTGTGCCACTCTGGGGTGACGTTGAATTGGACATGGACACAGTTGTCACTACATGATGGTGAAAACTTAAGTCTGCCAGTCTGAGGTGATGGAAATTTGGGACAGCAGCTACCCAAAATTATGGGCATCTGCCAGTCTGCACTGATAATGTCTCTCAGGTTGGTGCCAGACTTTTATGATGGCAACAATCTGTCATGACTGGGTTAAAACGTGCCAGTCTGCCACTCTGATTCAATGGAGGATTGGGCACGGTCACAAATAGATGCCAGTCCAGGATAGTGAGATCTGATGTCAGTGCCAGTCTGATGTGAAGGTGAGAACAGCAGTCCATGATGACAAAGATTCTAGCTGTGTGCCCATCTGCACTGATGACCTTTCAGGTTGGTGCCAGTCGATTATGATAGCAGCAATCTGTTAATGACCACGTCAAAACATGTGCCAGTCTATTGCAGGTTAGTGCCACTGTGGGCCAATGGAAAATGGGACAATGCCACAAACATGCTGGTCTGTGATGGTGACATCTCAAGTCCATGTCAATCTAAAGTGAGCAGTCCATGATGACAAAGCTATGGATGTGTGCCCATCTGCACTGATGATGTTTTGGGTGGGTGCCAGTCTTGGATGACCATGTCTAAACATGTGCCAGTCTGAGGAGATGGGAGCCTCAGGTCAGTGCTGGTCAAAAGGCTTGAGACCATCGGTCTCACAGGTCCCACATCAGTGCCAAGTATGAGGTGGCCTGGTCTAGGCTTGAGTCGTCCGGTGAAGCGTAGCCTTCCCTGTACTGTGAATGAAACTGCCCGCAGCGGCAGCAGCGCTTAGAGTACGGATGCCCAGCAGTTGTTAAAGTCTGGCACAGACTTTCCAAAAAAGATTTTTTTTAACGCCAAAGAGTGATGAACGCATGTCACTTTGATTTCCCTTCCTTTGATTATCCAATAAATTAAAACAAAAAGGGAAGCCGGGTAAGTGCTGTCCGGTTTGCGAGAATGGCGAGTCGCCTAGTTGATCTGGCGGCACGCCTCGAATGTCCACTTGGTAGCCCCACCATAGATGTCGATATTGCTTTCTGACCAGGAGATGACGTTCCCTACGAGAGCCTTGTTGTTGCAGGTGGCCAGATTGTAAATCTCCCCAGGTGACAGCTTTCTGTCCCAGATATTGAAATTGGCGAGCTCTCCCACGAAGGCTTGGGTGGCATCAAATCCCCCGCCCAGAGTGTCCTGTAAAAGAAAAGCGATGGAGTGCGGAGTGGTCAGAACAGCTTGGACACATGGAACGTTGCCATCCTCTCTGGCAACCCTGGTTCTGCCCCCAAAATATGTCAACCACCAAACAATACCCCCACCCACACTATCAGCTTAACTTGGTGGATTTTTGGGAGGTTTCCACATCATACCCCCTCTCTAGTATTTCAAACATCCCCGTTAATATCCTGCTCTGCAACTCAACAAGAAGACAGACCATCCACTCACCTGCTCCTGGCCCAAGACCAGTACTCCCAGTGGCTTAATGGGATGGTAGGGGGCCAGATTCTCCCCATTGCCTCGCATCATGCCATCTTGAAATGCCTCCCACACACCATCTCGGGTGGTCCAAGTGACGCAGATGTGATGCCATTTTCCGTCATTAATGATGAAGGGCAGCTTCGCCACCTATGAGCAATGAGAAGCATGACGTCAAAGTGGGGGTGCCTCTGGTTTGAAGCCCCCTGCTAACGACGGGTCCGGCGCGGAGGCTTAGCCCAGCCGGATTTCTTGCTAACGAATCTCGTGGGCGCTTCATGGCACAGAGCCGAGCTCCACTGAGCCTCCTCCCTCCATAGCTCAGATTTTCAAAGTCTCGCACTTATTAATCAATCGGAGTTTTGAGTTTGCTGTTAGACGTATTTTAAATAGAATAGCAGGGTCCCTCGCGTTATTGTATGTATGTTAAATCGCATAACAGGGGGTCCAACTTAAGGTTTAATGACCCTTGATCCAGCTTTATAGCCTGTTAATTTGGACATTGTCATATTTCAGTTATTAATCGGGGCGCAGAGACTGGACTGGTCAGCCAATCCCTAGCCGCCTTCTTTTGCGCGGCTATAGCGCCCCGCTGCAGGCGTGCGCAAGCGCACAGCTCGCCCGCCCCTCCCCGCCTCGCCTCGCCACCCCTCCACCACCGCTTACCTTGTCATTAATGAGGATCTCCATTGGGTTGTTGCCCCACTCGATGAGCACAAGTTCGTTGGTCTGCCCCGGCACCGCGTACGAGAAGGGGGTGCCGACACCGGGGGACGCGTTGGATTTAATCCACATACACACGGTGAAGGCGTACATCTCGGGCAGGCTCTTCTTCACTTTGGCGTACATGTAATTGGTCCGCAGCGGAAAGGTCAGCTGGAATTTATCAAGTGGCCTGTTGTCCTTCTGACCTGTAAATGGACAGCAAAATGTTAAATCACCTGTAACGACCCTGCCTTGCGGGAAGATGGCCAGGTGTTCCCAGAGCTGCAGTGTGCGTGAAGGTGCGTGCGCACCTCGACATCTACTTGGAACGCAAGCACTGGGGATTATCAGAGGTGTGTGCGTGGGAGATGTGATTAAGGCTTGGGGTTTGCTTTTATTGTGTATGACAACTGTACCAAATTCTAGTAAGTTGGTTTACACCAAACGTCCGGCCAGCACTCACCCTTCTCCAAATCGCTTATCCTCTGGTGCAGCGAGGTTAGTGTCGACTCCACTTTGCCCCTCTGCTCGGTCTCGTTTCTCAAGCCGGGCTTCCCTTCTTCCAAACTGTTGACCCGGGACAGAACCTGTCTTTCCAGGTCGTCGATCTTGCTCTGCAGAAGCTCCTTGAGGCTGTTCGCTTGCGCTGATCCGTTATTCCTGCTCATTTGCTGCAAGACAAGAGGAGAAAAAAAAACACCGCAGCGTGAGGATGGGACATTCGACTCCGTGCCACGCAATGCCACTCCGCGGCGCTCGGGATTCTTCTGTCCGAAAGGGGATTAACTCGATTAGAGCTTATCGCCTCCGCTCGTTGCATCAAGGCTCTAAATTTGTTGGAGATAAGTCGGCTGTCCTCGCATGGATGTGTTTACCCTGAATCACGGGTTCACATCAAAGCTGCAGTGGAAAAAAAAATCTTTTTATAGGGGGCAGCCTGTCCTCTTCCGTGTTGGGATGATCGATGACAAGTGTAAACTGCCTGCCAGCCCCGGACCCGCTGCGACACCTTTAAAACCCCGTTTATACCTCCCATGATTTCTAGTTTGTGGTGGTGGGTGAAACGAAATGTATAACCAGTCTCCTCGTTTTTATTTCAAGGACAGGATTCCGCCAATTCTAGCTTCATAATTATATTCCCACCGAACACTCGACATTGTCATCCTCTGGCCCATGACCCCATCACATTCTCAAATGATCTTTCTTTCGAAATGAATCCTCGTAAACTGGAAAGACACCCTAACACAATCCACCCATCCCCCCAAAACCCCACTTACCTGTCCGATTATACATCGAGTAAACTAAAAACGCGCGCGTCCCTACACACCTCCCACCTGAATTTTTACTCCGTGAATCACTAGCCCAATTCCTTCATTTTCAGGACCCCATATGCCTCTGACAGCATTGCCCTTTCTGTCCGTGTCCACTTACCTCCAGGTTTTCGAGCCGCTGCTTCAGTGACTGTAAAGTTTGCCCCAGTTGGCTCAACGTTTCGGCCGGCGCCCGCGATACGTCCCCCATGGTGTTTTTGGAGGATCCCGTTTCCTTCCTCCTTGAACCCGCTTTTGCTTCTCCCGGAACGGGCTCCGTCATACTCTGGCTCTCACATCGGCTCAGTTTGGCAGTCAGCTCTTTGATCGTCTCTTTTTGGTTCATGATGGTTTCCTTCTGCTGCAGGACAGTGTCCCTTAGCTGCATCACCGTATTCTTCAGGTCCTCGGCCAGCCCGCTGTTCTGCATCGTCGCGGCGCACATGTCCATGTTCGCGGGAACAGAGGTGCAGATGAAGCGGGTCTGTCCAAAATCTTGGCATGTGCCCTCCAGGAGCAAGAGAGCCAGCAACGGAAATTTGAGGGGGAACGAGCGCATAGTCGCCCGCATGCGATTTTTCAGCAACCGTCTCTGTCCACTCGAGCGGAGATGCGCTACTCGCCGCGCACCACCTCTTTATATAGCGCGCTGCCGAAGGCAGGAATCCCACTCTGATGGATCTGACGCCGCCTACTTAAGGTGGACGGCTACGGGAAAGCGTGGCAGGTGGCGTGCTGCGCAGGCGCTTTTCACCGAGAGATCTTAAGAGAGAGAAACCCCGCGTGTGAAACATTAATTGCATCCATAAGAAAGCGTTTATCAGCACTTCCTGCTCCTAGGGATCGGGCATGCGGGACTCCGTTTGCACCGCCACCCCTTCTCCCTATCAGCCTCCTTCTACGTGATTTGCTTTGTACCCTAAAGGGTTACGTTATATAGTATGTCAGCGGCTGAGGGATCCATTATCTACAAGAGCCGACTCGTAGAGGCACGATGTTGTAGCCCCCTGTCAGTGCCGCATCGCAAGGAGAGCGGGAAGTCACCGGGGGTCCGGGATGAATATGTAGGTCACCCACGACGGGGCTCACGAGATGCTGTGTCCATCAGAGCGCTTCTTTGGAATTGTCAGCAGCATCATTAACATAATGCGGTAATGGGAAACAAATCACCGGACGGAGTCGGAACGGCGCAGGTGCGACAGACGCAGTGCAATAAAGAGAAAGCGACGAAAAGTCTCCTCTTTCATAACGGCCCATCGATGGGGAACCCCGCGGAGTCGCACGCACCGGCTCGTGCCTCGCGACCGGACCCTCACTGGACGGCTCAGCCCCGCGGGGTTTCCTCTCACACTCCGGTCCAGCGAGGGAGGGGTCAACAGGAAACAAAAGAAAATTCATGGAGTTTGCACTAACGCACTCTCATTGTGTGTGTGGGTGTGTGTGTGCGTGTGATCTGGGGGTCTCAGGGTCACATGGCCACTCACTCCTCTTCTAAAGGGCTTTCCAGTCCCTGACCCCCTGCAGAGAATAGCTGAGCTCTTATTGCAGGAGCCTGGCCAGTAGCAGCAGCAGAACCCTGTAACTGTTAGTTGCATAATCACTCCTGGGGGCTTCCTAATGAATATTTATGAAAGAGAGAAAGAAGCTACTTTGGGGTCATCCCTGGCAGGCAGGCAGAGTGCTCAGCATCCTTTACCTGTATCTGCAGCAGAGCTCCCGCCTCCTTCCCGAGCCCCTGCGTGGGAGTGGGGGGTGCAGCTGAAGCCATCTCCAAAGATTTCTTTTGTGCAAAAGATGGCACTCAGGTTTCTGATTCTTACTGCCAAAGCTCTTGCACCAGAATCCGTGTGTGCGCATCGGTACAGATTGGCTCCTGGGCCCCATGCCCGAGGCTGCAAAGCAGTGCCAGTGCTTATCAGTTATTGGAGTCACTTTGAAAATTTTTTGTTTTGCTGACAGCATTAATTCCGGACTCCAGGCTCTGAAAGTGTCACATGTGGCGGCAGGTGCACAGGGACTCTGATCCTGCTGCGGAGGTGCCCATACACACTATGCCCTGACTCCTGCCACCTTTACATACACTGGAACACTGGACTTGGTGATTATCATCCATCCATTTAATCAATCCAATATATAATGATGCCCAGGTGTCCCTTTTCACCACCCAGTATGCCCTGGGTCTGCCCCAAGACCCCCCCAAAAACACCTCCCTAGGGAGGCAGCCTAATGAGATGCCTGAAGCCCTTCCTTTCAATGTGGAGGAGCAGCAGCTCTGCTTTGAGCCCTTCCTGAATGTCTGTGCTCTTCACCCTGAGCCCAGACACCCTTCAAAGAAAGCTCCACTTATGCAGAGACCGAATTGCCTGCAACAGCAAGCCTAGTACTCCATACTCCCAAAGCACCGCCAACAAGAGACCCCAAGGGACACAGTCCTATGCCTTTTCCAAGTCCACAAATCATATGTAAACTAATTGGGCGTACTCCCATGAACCCTCCAGACCCCTGCGAGGGAAAAAAGCTGGTCCAGTGTTCCACAAACGGGACAAATTTCTCATTGTTCCTCCTAAGATCAAAGGTGTGACAAACAGCTGGACCATCTATTCTAGAACTCTGGCAGACAAGGCTGACAAGTGTGATCCCCCTGAAGTTGTAACACACCCTCCGGTCTCCTTTCTTAATGATTATCAGCCTACAGGAATGAAATGCTGCTCTTGCCGCCCACATTCCCTGAAGGGTCTGGACCTCACACATGCTGCATGATGCCAGCTCATTCCTTGGAGATGTGCTGCTCGTGGCCCCCAGATATTGCTGCTAATGGCCAGCCTGAATGGATTTATTAAGGGCCAGCAGAGTTAGCCTTCTGTCTTCTTTGCCCTTTTTTTTTTTTTTTTTTTTTTTTGTGTGCCCAATCTGGGTGCTCAGTGATCAATTGCATGTGGGACATCATAATTAAAAGAAAAGATGTAGCCGTCGTCTGAAGCAAAAAATGAATCCGACGGATATGGCTTTCTAGAAAAATGATTTCGAAACCCAGCTCGTGTTTTATTAACCAGCATCATTTGATTTTTCTGTCCAATCTGAGTCATTGTAGATTAACACAATACATCACAGTCCCCTCCAGTGCGAATTCACACCAGAGAGAGAGAGAGAGTGGGAGTGTGTGTGCGTGTGCATGCGTGCGTGTGTGCAGTTAGACTTGGAGGTGTGCCTACTCATACCGGGCACCTAGGCAGTCACCCAAGACTTCTTCAAACTACTCTGAGCTCCACAGACAGTGATGTGCGGAGCACAGGGTGGGCAGAAAGACGAGAAGGAGACAAAAGATGGGGCCTACAGGGATGGAGGCAAGTAATGAACAGCCAGGTCCCTAAGACAGAGGTGAGCATTAATGTGTAGTGGTCACTGGCAAAGAGAAATGGAGGAGTCATGGACCAGAGTATCACAGGTAATGGACAGAAGGTGTAGAAGCAAGCATAGAACTGCAAATCTGGGATACAGAGAAGACGGCACCACAGATGGAGGCAAGCATGGTTCCCAATGGGGACTGAAGCCCAAGTAGTGAAGGCAGGGACACCAAGGCCAGAGACAAGTGGACAAGCAGGTGACAAAATATGGGTCTTATAGAGATGGAAACAAGTAATGAACTGCCAGGTCCCCAAGACAGAAATGAGCAATAATGTGTGGGGGTCAATGGCAAAGAGAAATGGAGGAGTGGTGGACCAGAGTGGCATGTGTGTCCATCTCAGGGACAAGTGATGGGTTTAAGAAGCAAATGTAGAATTGTGAATTAGGGACACAGAGAAGAGTGTAAGAGTGTGAACCACAGTCTGAGAAAAAAGAGTGTGCTGGCCAAACAATGAGGGCTAAGACCTGAGAAAAGAGAACAAGCAGGAGACAAAACTTGAAGCCTACAGAGATGGAGACAAGTAATGATCTGCCAGACCTTCAAGTAAGCAATAAAGTGTGATGGTTACTGACAGAAAAATGGAGCGATGGACCACAGTGGCACAACTAATGGAGAGGAGGTATAGAAGCAAGCATAGGGCTGTGAAGTAAGGACATAGAGAAGACTGTACACTACACTTGGAGACAAGCAGGGTTCTCTGGCCAGACAAGGAGGGTTAAAGACTGAGTAGTGAAGGCTGGGACAGAGAAGTGCAGCGCCTGAGTGACAGAAGCAAACATTGAAGTCTGAGGTTAAGAAACAGATAGAGAAGTGTAGATCTCCAAAAGCGAAAAGTGGGACAGATAGAGAATTTAAAGACCCCAGAGACGGAGAAGTGCTAAACACAAGAACCAGACGTACAAAGGCATGGAATACCTGAGAGGTCTACACGCCTTAAGATGTTTTACAAGAAAAATGTGAAGGGTTAAGAAGCAGAGGCCGACTGAGAAACACAACACTCCAAGGGGAGAGACAGAATACATGTAGTGCAACACCCAAGAGCTGGAGATGGATAGAGAAACAGAAAGACCAAGTGACAGCGACAGTGAGGGAAGCATATGGTTCAAGCTGCAGAGAGACATAGATGTGTAAGGCCTGAGTAATGAAGATGGATGGAAGTGTGAGGTTCAAGAAGCAGAGACAGAGAAATGCTAGGTACACATACTCATAGGTGACAATAATGACCCTATAAATCTATAGAGATGTGCAAGGAACACTACTAATGGTGCTGGGCCCAAGAGACAAAAATCCATAGGAGCTGAGAAAGGTAAAGCCGTATGTGTCTCAGAGAATTTGGAGGTCTGACCCAAGCAGCAAGGGTCCCAGGATTAAAGACAGGAAAAGACATATGAGGCAGAAAACAGTAACAAAGTAAGGACCCCCCAGAACAGAAGCAGGATGCGTAGGCATGTTTAAAGAGTATGTGCCATCATTCTAAACGACAAGACTATGTCTGAAGATCAGACATGCCAGCTGACATACTCACTGGACACAAACTGAACTTGGTAGCTCCCTGTGTGGAGTTTGTATGTTCTCTTCCTGTTTGCTCAGGTTCCATCCGGGTGCTACGGTGTCCTCCCACAGTCCAGAGGTGAGCAGGTTAGGTGAATTGGCAACGTTCGTTGGGATGGTTTCCAGCTTCCCCATGACCCTGCTCTGGGGTTTGGGAAATGGATTGGTGTTTGTAGTATGTCGTGAAGCCATTTTGCCAGGGGGTTAGTCCCTGTTCGCTGTTTGTCCCAAAAGTGCCCGACTATCGTTTTATTCTTGAACCATAGCCTTGTGTTCTATCAAAAATCAGTGATGAGGCGTGGGGCCCAGAATTAGAAGAAGAAAGTAGGAAGAAAGCACGTTTCAGCCAGAGTTAGTTCCCTGGCTTATGTTTGTTCTCACGTTTTGTACCTTCTTTGTTTATTTTAATTTACCTTATTATTTTTTGTATTTGTATATATTGTAACTATGTATTTTTTGTTCATTTTGTCTTGATTACCTATTATTTAGTGTCTATGTATTTTGCGCAGTTCTCTTGTGTTCCTTGTACTGTGTGGGTGGAACCATGAGAGGCGGAGCCACCATCCTGATGTCACTGCTGAAAGACCGCCCTCAGCCTTCATATTCTGAAGATGAGAGTGGACCCTTCAATGACTTATTGGAGTGCACAGAGTGGGCATCAAAGTGAGGATTGATTTACTAGACTTGTGCTTCTCTTTTGTGGATTTTGTTTTTTGGATTGTCATTTAGGAGTTCTTTGCTTCGACAAATCCTGTTTTTTTGCATTTTTTTGCATTTCTTGCCATTTTTATTCTTCTTGCATTTATATAAATAAATAGCTTTCTTTTTAAAGATCTTGCTTTAATTTACTCATTCCTGGCCAGAGGCATTTTGTAATTCCACTCCCTACAAGAGCACATTTTTGGGATATTAAAGATGTTTTAAACTTTTTAAGCCAAAATCCCTTTTAGACCCGTTTAGGCCAAAACCAGCCAGTAGAAGTATTGGGGTTAGGTTACCTTAGGTGTGGCTTTTTCTGGGCAGGTTAGGGACGGACCTGGCCTGTTTTATGGGGCTTTTAGAGCCCTCATTCTATTTTTGTAATGAGAGTGCTCTTGAAGCATGACATCTACAGATGTCCAGAAGGCCTCTTAAGTCCCAACCAGTAACTACTTCCAGAAAGAGCCCAGAGATAACTTTAGGCCTCCTATCTAAAGCCTGCTGAGCTGAATGACCCCTGGTATCAAAGCATTCCTGAGCCTGGGAGAAACAAACCCCATGCTGCCTGATCACTATTGTTGTGAACTCTAATTTTTATAAATGTACTACCGTATTTACACGTGTATCACGTGCACATTTTTTCCCGAAAATTAGCATTAGAAAATCAGGTGCGCGTCATACACAAGGAAATGTAATTCTGTAATGTTTACTTCTTCTGCTTGGGCTCGCTCACTCACGCTCTCTCTCTCTCTCTCTCTCTCTCTCGCTTGCTTGCGTTTTCGTGCACTCTCTCTCTCTCTCTAAACGCTTCCTATACAATCACAACGCGCATCATACATGGGGAAAAACAATTTTCGCGATTTTCTTTGTAAAATTAGGGTGCGCGTCTTACACGAGGGCGCGTGGTACGAGTAAATACGGTATGTCTTTTCTGACTATATTGCTGGAAATCTATTTATGGCATCTCAGGATTTCATACACAAGAATTTCAAATATTTGGTCAAAATTGGTGTATTTAGCTTTTTTTTAGAAGAATATATTTTGTTCACGTTTTGCCAGGACACCATTTTGCTTTCTTGATGGGCACTGATTTATTTGAGCCATTTGTCGTAGTGTTTCCCAAAACACTCTGTGTTTCCCAAAAAACACTCTGATGCAATCATTTGTGATATCATCAAAGGGTCTTCCTGGACAGTCTCATGGTACCCAAGTTTGATGGATAAACCCTTGTTTTGCTGTTATAAGGAATATTCAGTTGTTTCCCTTCCCAGTTACTAAATTCTTTGTTTTTTTGACTTTGATTTTTGGTTTTTATTTTGCTTTTGATACTTGGTCATGTTGACTCCTGGTTTTGACCTGTTGACTTTCACTGACTACAATTCCATCCATCCATTTTCCAACCCGCTGAATCCGAACACAGGGACATGAGGGTCTGCTGGAGCCAATCCCAGCCAACACAGGGCACAAGGCAGGAGCCAATCCTGGGCAGGGTGCCAACCCACTGCAGGACACACACAAACACCAAGCACACAATAGGGACAATTTAAATACGCAAATTCACCTAACCTGCATGTCTTTGGACGGTGGGAGGAAACCGGAGCGCCCGGAGAAAATCCACGCAGACACAGGGAGAACATGCAAACTCCACGCAGCGAGGACCCGGGAAGCGAATCTGGGTCTCCTAACTGCAAGGCAGCAGCGCTACCACTGCGCCACCGTGCCGCCCTGACTACAATTCTCCAAGTCATTTTTCATTTTTATCTTTTGCTTTCTCTTATTAGTCAATATAATCATAAACAGTAGCAGAGAAACATGGACAGCATATGGGCCTCACTGCTGCCACCTACAGCCACATCACATTACGCAACTTTTCCAGCAATTTACAGTTGTAGCTTTCATTAATATAATCTTAGTGAGTCGGAGGCAGTCACTTTTTTGTAAAGCCCATCATGTAGTGTGACATACCTAACGACTCAGTCCAACTAGTCTGCAGGTTTGATTTCATATTTAGTCATAGAGGTGGAAATACAATGTGTAGAATGCAGTGACAACGAATAAGGAACACAGATGTTTTGAACCTCACAAACAGAAGAGAACCTGGTCTGTTTGATGTCTCATGTTTTTTGTACCACAACAGAATGAAAAAAGGAAAATAAAATGGGAGAGATTGTGGCTGAACCCTTCATAGAGCACCAGCTCCATCAGGCGGCACACTATTGGCTGTTGAGACAGAGGTGAGCATGACTGTTCTGGAAGGCAACACAGTTGGTAAGTATGACATGGTCAGCATGTTTCAATTGTTCAATCTGACATGGTCTGGTGACAAGAGCAGTCGGCAAATGTGACATACCCCACGGCCAGTAGTCACATAATGTGATATTGGCTTACATCTGGTGGGCTACCTAACATCTCCTACTCTTACTCCATTTTAGGTCAACCCAGAATTGCATATCTTTCAGAGTTTTCTTTGCCTGCCTATACTGACAACACCACACCAGTTACCTTGCCAGTGACCCCACCATCGCCATGAGGACATCTGACGGCCTAACTTGTATCCTCTTTTGCTTCACCAGCAGTGTGTCCCTGCTGGGCCACTGCAGAAGCAAAGAGAAGTAAATGAGGATACAGCAAAAGAGGCAGGGACAATGATGCTGGTGCAGGTTGTTTGAGACAAAAGCACTGAGGTGGAGGATTAGAGGAGCTGAGGAGCAGGGAGACAGGGGCGAGTCAGCGAAAATAAGGCCTGAGAGACAAAAGACCTTTACTTATGTATATATGATATATAGTCCCAATACATGCAGGTTAGGTGTACTGGCGCTCCTAAACTGGTCCTAGTGTCTGTGGTGGACTGGCACCTCATCCAGGGTTTGTTCCTACTTTGTGCCTTATATTTGCTCGGATAAGCTACAGCTTCCAGGTGACCCTGCTTCCTGTTTGTTTAAATTCTTTTTGAGATGTTTCCAGAACATGATTGGTGTCCACCTGAAAATCGAATTGATTGGACATCATCTAGAATGGCACACACCTGTGCATAGAAGGTCCCACAAGTCATACTGCAAAAACCAGGTCATCAAGTCCAAGAAACTCTCTGTAGACCAAGATAAAGAGGAATCAGAAGATGGATGAATAGATTGACATTATTTCACGATTTATATAAAGGCACGTATTGGCTAAATGAGATGGAGAAAGTGAGGTGGAGGAGTAGCAGACCTTGGAACAAACACGCTAAGAATCGTGAGCCCCCACAGGTAGACATAAGTGGTTGAGCACAGAGCCCAAGAGGCAAAGACAAACATACAAGTGCAGGGTACCTGGAGGGGTCCATGGCCTGCCAGGCAGTGAGGCAGAGTGATGTGGAGCCTCCGATGTGCTGAGACTCATTGAGGAACATGTGCTGTGCCTAGCTCCTGTCGTGCTGCCATGGCGGGAGGGCGTGCGGAGGAGAGCTCTGAGTTGGCACGGCTGTTGCTGTGAGGCATGGACAGGCTGTTTCATCCTCAGCTCACTCACTCTGTGCAAAGCATAAATAATAGAACTGAAGCTTTCCTGTCTAAAAATAGCTATTCTTTTTGTTTAATATTTCATCCCCTCTCCTGCCTTTCTGTATTAACATTTACGAAAAACCAGACCAACTCTATGGAGCTGCTGCACAGCCATGCATGATATCTGAAAAAGTGGGGCTTGGGCAGCTTGGACGGTCCAGCCTGGCCACGTTTCTTACTCCTGGATGCCATGAATAACACTAATGTAAGGGGGACACATTTCTATTTGTGTGTAGGACTTGCCAAAGGACTTCAGAGGACAGTTGACCGTCCTGAATTTGTGTGTGTCTTGGACCACATGGATGTGGACACGAGTTTGTCCCACTCAAGCTGATGACTTCCTAAACCGCTGCTCTGTCACTGTGCACTGGACACTGTCCGATCTTCCTCAGGGCCTGGCACTGCTGTTATCTCCTTGGACACCTTCACCCCCTTTTGAACCACTTGATGGACGTGAGTGCTCATGTATGTGCATGTGTGTGTTCAGCTACTGTATGACCGAACGTGCACACACACACACACACACACACGCACACACCTTCTCTTACTCAGTCATCTGGCTTGTCCGCCTTTGCTCTCCAGAGCGCGCCTTCCCCCTGCCTTGTTTTGCAACTCCCTAAGGAGACAAGTTTTGTCACTCGACCCACCTTCAAACCATTTGCTTGCCAACACCCCCTGCTGTTCAAATGAAGAACTTCATCTCTTTCTGGCAGCGCCTGCGAGTAGTGAGCAAGTCACGTTTCCTGGATTGTGTGGGCAGCGCGCTACACAGTGAGAGCTCTGAACAGGGAATTGGTGAGGCAAAGACATGCTGAGCAATAGACAAGCATACCGATCAACACCCAAACAGATGGACGGGCAGGTGGGACACGTTTGGGGGAGCAAGGTTTCAAAAGAAAAAAATCAGAAAGGGGGCACTACCACAAATGGGCACAGAGGGTGCCAGGCAAAAGGAAGACTGGAATGTGGGTTCAGAGGCAGGCAAGAAACAATCAAAGGGATTGGGTAGCCATACTTAACTGGGGGCATAGTGACGCAGACAAATGGGGTCAAAGGCAGAACCTCAGAATTGTACAGTGCCCCCCATAATGTTTGGGACAAAGACACATTTGCCCCTGATTAACCCCTTCTGCTCCACAGTTTCAAATTACAAATCAAACAATTCAGATGTGATTAAAGTGCACATGGAAAAGTTTCATTTAAGGGGATTTGCATACATTCAGGGAAAAGTGTGTGTTTGTCCCAAACTGTACTGTATGTAACTGATCTGAATTCTTAAAAAAATGGACATCTTTAGCCCAGTCATGTGGCTTTCTTCCTCTTTTGTTTTGTATCATCTTGTCATTGCTATTTGGCTATCATTCCCTGGGTATCGTCTGAAGTTTCGAGGTATGTTAGTTCTACTCACTAATTATGGTGCCAGGGAGTGGTGAGGTGCTACAACAAGTAAGCATTTCACTGTACTCTGTACAAACGGCAATAGTGATCCTATTTATTGAAATAAAACCATCTCTGCCTTTGAGTTTTTCTGCTTTATTTGATGCTATTTATCCATTTTGCACTCTTTCAACCCTCAGATCACATCTTGTTGATGTTTTCTTGGAAGAAATAAGTGGGTAGGACTGGCGAGCTTTGTTGGGCTGAATGGCCTGTTCTCGTCTAGATAGTTCTAATGTTCTAATTTCTAATGTTTATTAGTTTGCCAATCTCCGAGAAATGGCTGAACTGATTAACATGAAATTTTGCATGTTGGTTACTTAACTTAAAATATAGGCTATACAGCATCTTTTTTATTCCATCAAGGAAGGGTGTTGTAAGGGGCAGGGGAGGGGGGGGCAAACCAAAAACTCTGCATTATCTGAAAATACTTGAGTCAGTCTTAATGAAGCGTCACATGCAAAATAACTGAAAATCCTGACTTCATGCCATTTTAAAAATTACATTGGTAACTGGGAATGCATCACTCCAAAACAGTGAAGCTAAAGCTCATGAAATGTTGGACCCGGATTACTGTTGATATAACTTAAAATCTCGACTGTCATAGCTTTCAGAAGTTCCATAGAGAGACAGGATTGTAATTTGGGATGCAAAACAAAAACTGTGCCATCACTCCGAAATGGTTCCGGCAAGGGCAATGAATGACTTGCTGTCCTGCTGTGACTCATGGGCAGCCGTACATAGAGTATTCTCAGATCAGCAGCAGTAAGAATCTGTTAACATGGGCACCCAACAGGACACGTTGTCTTTAAGGAAGCCTTAGTGTGATTCCAAATATCCCAAAGTTAGGAGGAAAGTACTGTCCATACTACCATTATAGTTCTTTCTTCATATCTAAAGAGCCTTGCAATGAAGAAACACAATAAAAGAAATGAAGACAAACCCGGGTATTTTAGTTAGTAAACTCACAGACCCTCTGCCTTGGATCTGGCTGGGAGAAGTAGGTTAAGTTAGGTATGGAGGGGGACCAGGAGGGTTAGGCTGTTCTTTTACTGTTAAGAGTTTCAAAATTTCTACATTATTCATACAGTGGATTCAGAAGGTCTTCAGACCCCTTTACTTTCTGCACACTTTGTTGTGTTGGACAGTACATAAATTGAAATTGGACAGATTTGTCAATTTTTGGCCATCAGTCTACACTCAATAACCCATAATGATAAAGTGAAAGCATGTTTTCAGAAAGGTTTGGAAATGTATTGAAAAAATAAAACTGAAGTCTGTCATTCATAGAAGTATTCAGACCATTAATTCAGTACTTGTAGAAGCCAATTTGGCAGTGATTACAGCTTTGAGTTTTCTTGGACAAGTCCCTCAAAACATTTTTCCCCATTCTTCCTGGCAGATCCTCTCAAACTCCAATAGAGTGAATGTGAAACATCTATAACCTGCCATCTTCAGGTCTCTTCACAGATGTTATATGGGGTTTAAGTCTGGGCTTGCCTGGACCACTCAAGGGTAGTGAGAGACTTCTCCTGAAGGGGCCACTCCAAAGTTGTCTTGATTCTATGCTTCAGGTCACTGTCGTGCTGAGAAGTGAACTGTCACCGCAGTCTGAGATCCTGTGCACTCTGAAGCAGGTTTACTTCATGGACCTCTCTGTATTTGGCTGCAATCATCCTTCCTCCAATTTTTGTCCAGTTTCCCTGCTCCTGCCACTGGGAAGTACCCCAATTGCATGATGCTACTACCTCCTGGTATTTGGCAGGTGATGAATTGTGCCTGACCTTCATCAGACATAAGGCTAGGAGTTCCTGCCCACTTAGTTCAAGTTTTGTCTCATCTTTTTCCTCATGCTGTTCCTCAAAGTCCTCCATGCTGGTGTTAGCCACTGGTGCCAGAGTAATGAAGTGTGCTGAGATGGTCACCCTTCTGATGGGTTCTACCACCTCAACAGAGGATGTCTGAAGCTCTATTAGAGTGACCTTATGGTTCTCTCTCACCTCAATGACTCAGGGCCCTTCTTGCCTGCTTACTCAGTTTGGCCAAACAATCAACTTTAGGAAGAGTCCTGGTGGTCCGAAACTTCATCCATTTCACAACTATCAAGGCCACCATGCTCCTGGGAACTCTCAAAGCTGTAGAAATCATTGTATCTTCTTGCTCCAATCTATGCCTCACCACAGTTTGATCACTAAGGTCTACAGAGAGTTCCATGGACCAGGTTTTTTCAGCATAAATTGTGGGACCTTCTATTCACAAGTGTATGCCTTTCTAAACAAAGTCCAATCAAGTCAATTCACAGGTGGACTCCAAACAAGTTCTGGAAACATCTCAAATAGAATTTAAGCAAACAGGAAGCACCCAACCACAATCTGGAGTATCACAGCAAAGGTTCTAAATACTTACATGAATGAGAGCTCTCATGTTTTTGATTTAATGATTTCAGTCATTATGGGTTATTGAGGGCAGATTGAGGGGTGAACATGGCAAATGTACCCATTTCAAATCAAATGTACACCACAATTTAGGGGTATGTGAACACTTTCTGAGTCTATTACATGTTCTCACACCTTCTTATTTCAAGTCAGGGTCACAGTGAAGCAGAGCCCTTACTGGGTGCAAGCAGGGAACCTGTTTAAAGCAGAATCTGAACATCAGTGTTGTGAAAGGGTGGAGCAGTATGGGGTTTAACAGCCTCACATCTTATCAGTTAAGCTTGTATTAGGAAGAAAAGTGAACTGGAAGAATGACGCAAAATAAATGGAAAAACTATTAGTCCTAGATAACCTCATCAAAAATGGGAAAAATACAAAAAAGGCTGACTTTTGTGTTTTATAGCATGTCATACCTTTTTAGAATTCTCCTAACTAATAGCATCGTCACAACTTTCACGACTCTGTTTTTCAAAAACATTTGTTCACAAAAACAGAATGAGGAAAAGGAACATGGGGTGGTTCATCAGCATAAAGAGGTCCAAGACTAAATGAGGATAAATAAGAAAGTAGTTCTCTGATCCTCAAGCCCACAAGATGGACCGAGCAGCCATGAAAAAAGAAAATAGTCCCAACCTGAAAAGCAGCCATGGACAGCAGAAATCCAGACAAGTTCTACTGACAGCACACATCTCAACAGATAAAGCAATGGCTTTCACAGCAGCAGAAAATCACACAGAGTGGGAGTGAGGACTTTGGACCAAGGAGCCGAAGAAGACAGGGCTTACTGTAGATGGATCACAGGACAAATCTAAAAGCTTTAGATCACTTGACTTTGAAGAGAAGCTGAAGTGAAAATCTTTTGCTCTCATTGTGGGAAAAGAAAAGAAGAAATGAATGACAGTTAGGAGGAATGAGGGTAATGGGAAACAGAGGGATGGAAACAAAACTGTCACTTCAGTTGCAACCATCAACTAATTGCGTCATCCTCAGAGAGTCACTTCACCTACCAGGACTCATAATATAGAAATGGTGGCATAGTTGTCTTCAGGAACCTCCCATTTGTGGAGTATTTTGGATAGAAAGTTTCAAATATACATCCATCCTTCCATTTTCATACTCATTTGTCCAGTTAGTTCAGGATCTCGGGGTGGCAGCACATGTATTTGCTACACAGGGCACAAGAAGGGTGATGTGTCAGTCTATTGGGCAGCACACTCATACAGAGTACCTGCAGGAGAAGCACAGAACATTCAAATGCCGCACTGATAATGGCTGGGATAGGTTTTGAACACCAGACTACATATTAGGGAGCCATATTTAACATTGACTGAATCTGTGAGTACATACACATTAGGATTTACAGAGGAGCGGGTGGGCATGTAATCGAGAGATCTAAGGAGATAGGAAAATATACTAAGCCTTACCAAAAAGAATGGACAGCCATACTTATGTACTCAGATGGGATTAACGGCAGACAATGTACCACAGACAGTTAAAGGGGCTAGAGGACATGAATGATTGGGGTTGCAGGGAGGTTGGAAGTGGGCTCAATGATCAGCAAGATAAGAAGGCCAAAATGACCTAGTAGCCATGCATAGTTGGAGCACAAGATGGCTCACAGATGGGCACAGAGGCACTAGACCAGGGGTCTCCAACCTTTTTTCCCCATGAGAGCTACTTTTACAAAATGAAAATGGCAGAGAGCTACTCATGTTTTCTAACGTTTATTCTCATAGCTTATTTCAACCCAAACAAACTGAATAAGCTTGTTTTGCCTGAACATTTACAAAATGTTGGTGTCCACAACTCACATTTTACATTAAAACATCACAAAAAATATTTAGTTCACCTGCAAGTGCATTTTGTATGTCTTTATGCATTATGCAATTAAAACATGAATGCTGTCAAAACAAAACAATGCAATTCCAAATCCACAGATATTCCTTATTCATTTGTCATTTTGTTACGTGTCACTGTGTCACTTTATTCACAGGTCCAGTTGCATGTGTGATGTATTTTTAGTTAGTCAGATGACTGGCACTGCATGGAGTCAAGAAGAGAGGCAGGTGTCTGGTGGACTGGAGCCACTGAGGTTCCCTCTTATGGAGTCATTTCAATGTTTGTCTGTCAGTCTTGTTCTGAACTTTGATTTCATGACATTCACGTCAGACTCACAGAGGTATGGAGACCCAAACAGAGCAGACATTTTCAGAGCTGCTTGGTGAAGATTCTTATAGTTATCTGGCTCAACTAATCTCCAGAAATGCTGAGAATGCTGTTGAAACTTTAACTGCACATTATTTTGAAGGTTTACTAATATATAATACTAGCAAAATACCCGTGCTTCGCAGCGGAGAAGTAGTGTGTTAAATATATATATATACATACATGTTAAGTATATATATATACATATCTATACATATACACATATATATACACACACACATATATACATACATATATATATATATCTACATATATATATACATACATATACATACATATCTACATATATACACACACAGCTATTTCAGTATCAGTGCAATACGCTGCTTGTTAAAACGGATGACTCCCGCTCTTACGTGCAAGTCTGTGTGGATATTATGAACTATCGTATTTGTTCAAGTTCTATTTAAATTTTAAATAGAAGGAATTTTTATTTAGTCGACAGAAATATCTTTGGTAGGAATGGTAAAAACAGACAGGAATATTATTCCTGAATAAATCAACTCAAACCTTAAACAACTTATAATATTTTGCTGTCCATAAAAATATATCCTGTCTAAATTATACAAGTTAGAAATAAAGTAAACATTAAAAGAACAAACATTCAAATTTCTTTACTCTTATGTAATTTTATATATAAAAATAAACTTAGATTTTAAATATCCCAAAAGATTTTGCTCTCCATAAAAATATATCCTGTCAAAATTATACAAATTCAAATATGAACATGCTGCATAACAAAACCTGGAAATATAAATAAAATGTGTTCCTTTCAGCAATAACAAATCAAATCATTCAGTTGTCTTTGCTCATATGTCATTTTAGAGCTGGACGCCTGGCATCTTTTTGGCCACAGGTTCGTTTCTGTTTGGTGTGAGGTTCTGTGTTGTGGAGATTCTCAGGATGGATTGCAGGTGCTCATCAGTGAGGCGACTCCTGTGTGCTGTTTTGTTAGTCTTTATCACTGAGAAGAGCTTCTCACACAGATATGTGCTACCAAACATGCACAAGGTTCGAGCCGCATGTAGACGGACTTTTTGTTCTTCAAAGTCACCAAAGCGCCGTGCAAACTCAGTGCGCTCAGTTTATCAGCAAAGTGCGATTTGGGAACACCGTAGTGACGACTTGGTTTAACATTACTTGGCAACAGGGAAAGTGGGGCAAGGTGCACTGGTGCATTTGTGTCTCCCATAAAAGCAGCTTCACTTGAAATCACTTTGTGATTGTGCACGGTAAAACGTCCGCTGAAGTGTCAGATTCTTATTTAATTCTTCTGCTTTCTGTATCTTCTGCATTGCATTCAGGTCTTTCAGGTTACCCTGATGTTTTGTTTCATAGTGCCGTCTTAGATTAAATTCTGTAATTACAGCCACATTAGCTCCACAAATGAGACACACGGGTTCAGTAAACATATACTCAGCCTCCCATCGGTTTTAAAGGCTCTATTTTCAGAATCAACTTTTCTCTTCAGCATGTGTGAGCTAGCTTCGCAATAACTTGCAGCATCATAAGGTAGACTTGATTAACGCGTAAGTGTTGGCAAGGCAGCTGAAGCGCTGCATTATGGGATCTGTAGTTTATTGTGTTACCAGCGCTTCATATACCCGGCTTTAATAACAATAATACAGTATATAAAATGATCTCGGGCCGGATATAATTACACGCCGGGCGGATGTGGCCCCGCCCTTGAGTTTGACACATATGGACTAAATAGAACTTGAAAAGATATATTTTTCAAATGTGATCGCGCAATTCAGATAGAGTTGACGCAAGACTACAGCCTGCATGCCTCAATAAGTCATCCTCCCTCGCTCTTACTTTTTACCGCTCATCTAATGAATACACTGAGTATGGCTTTACCAAAACAATCATTGATGGCTAATAAAGTATCCATTATTCGAGTATGTAGATCGGGTTATATATATATACATATATATATACCCGCGCAGCGGAGAAGTAGTGTGTTAAAAAGCTAGAAAAGAAAAGGGAACATTTTAAAAATAACGTAACATGACTGTCAATATACAGTATTTGTTTTGTGAGTGTTACTGAGTGTTGCTGTCATCAAGGATTTGATTATCATTATTTCTTTCAATCAGGTTCGTATTTGTAGGATGTGTTGTGTTCAAGTTACATTCCGTGTTTGTCAATCGTTGTAAAGATGACAGGTTTCATTCATCGATTCGTTTCTTACTGCATCAATAAACAGCTCGTCTTCTTCTTTATCTGAGACCTGACACACTGCATGCACGGGTTTTTTACACTGTCTTCCTTTAGCGGGACATTGACTTTTTCCAACGTGTGCTTTGTTTCCGCAGTAGCTGGATTTATGAATATGCTTGTATGTATCAGACGCTTCATATTTTTGCTGCCTTTTCAATTGTGTAATTCGGTTTTGTTCAGCTCTTTGGAACTGTTGCTTTTATCTGTGCACTGCGCCAGTTCACGTGAGCCACTCGGTGTACATGCATCGAAGGTTCCCAGCTGTACTGGTGCCATCTCGTGCTATGTCCATGGCTGTATTTAATGTTACCTTAGTCCTGGCACTTAAAACTTTCTCTCGCAGTTTCGCTGAGTTTGTGTCAAACACCACCCTGACCATCTCATCTTCCTCTCCATAAGCACAGTCCTTCACCCGTGAATATTTACCCGTGGCAGTTTGCTATTGGATTGCCGCTGACGGACGGCCTTATATGGGCAGGCACTAAATTACAAACGCCAGCGCAGCCTGTCTATGAACTTAATTTAAAGTGTAGGTTTACATCGTGCTTTGTTTCCGAAGTAGCAGAACTCATGAATATGGTTGTATATGTCACTCGCTCGCTTCTTATTGTTTCGCTGCCTTCTCAATTATATAATGCATGTTTTCTTCAGCGCTTTTTTGAGGTCTTCCTGGTTTTCTATGTACTGCGTGATTACGTGGGAGGCGTGATGATGTCACACGAAACTCCGCCCCCACGGCGTTGAAGCTCATCTCCATTACAGTAAATGGAGAAAACTGCTTCCAGTTATGACCATTAAGCGTAGAATTTCAATATAAAACCTGCCCAACTTTTGTAAGGAAGCTGTAAGGAATGAACCTGCCAAATTTCAGCCTTCCACCCACACGGGAAGTTGGAGAATTAGTGATGAGTCAGTGAGTGAGTGAGTGAGTGAGTGAGTGAGGGCTTTGCCTTTTATTAGTATAGATATAAAATCCAATGTCTGTCTGTCTGTCCACTTTTCACAAGAGAACTACTTAATGGATTTAGATCAGGTTTTTTTCTATAATTTGCTTGAACATTCCAGTTGATTTTGTGACTTCTCTCATTTCGCTAGGTACGTTAGTTCACTTGCCGTATCGATTTATTTGCTTGAATCTGAGAAACACGCAGAAGCCCGTGGGTGTGGGCTCTCCTCACTCACTTGCCATCTTCGGGGCGTGTTCCTTAGCTCCGCTTAGCTAGTGAATGAGAGAACAATTCAATTCAACTTTGTTTGATATTTAAAATAAAGTGTTACTTAGGTCTTGATGAGTCTGAGTCCGGATATTCTCTTAAGTGTATGCCACATTGAAAAGATTGATTGCAATTCAGATTGTGGATCATGATTTTGTGTTAAAAGGATTGTGATGCAATTTTTTGGAAAGATTGCCCAACCCTAATTTGACTAATCAAGTTTTCAAATTTATGTAGGATTCATTAACCCTGTGGTGAGCTACTTGGAAAGGGGTTGTGAGCTACCAGTAGCTTGTGAGCGACGTGTTGGAGACCCCTGCACTATACAAAGGGATGACTGGCAAAGGAAGATGATTAAAACGAACAGGTCACCATACCTACTGGGGACATAGTGATACTGAGAGGTGGGCATGAAGGCAGGTTACAGAAGGGACAAGTGGACATAGATTATAGGAGTGCTAGCAGACTGTAAATGGGATGCAGTGGTAGGAAAGGACAGAACAACAAAGAGAATGGGCAGCCATTCAAACTGAAGCCTTCAGGAGCAGAGTCAGGCATTGTGGGCTGGGAAACTGATGAAGAGGCAGGCAGGAAAGGAATGGGCTGCCATAAACAGTCACAGGTAAGCTGACAGGAAGATGCAGTGGACATTAGAAGCGAGAGGTGCTAGAGGCAAAGGAGACTGCTAAATGAGCTCTGAAAAAGAAAACAACAGCCAGCCATACATACTGGAAGAAAAAGGGACCGACAGAAGTATAACGGCCATGCCTGCCCCTACACCCAGACAGCAAAGCAGAGAAGCATACATGCTGCATACATATGGCAACTGGTAAATGAGCTCTGGAAAAGGCACAAGGAGGGAGATGAAAACAACAGACAGCCATATGCACAGACGGAAAGAGGGACTGAAAGAAGGGTACAGAGGCAGGTATACCAGGCACTGGGACAGGGACAGTCAGACAGACAGAGAAGCATACATACTGATGACATAGAGCGACTGGGAAATGGACTCCATGTCAGGCAGTAGATGGTCCAAAGGAACAGCTAGCTAGGTCCACATCAATGACAGGCTGAACCAGTCTAGTAAACACAGAGGAACTATAGAAGAAAGGATAGAGCAGGGTCTTTCTTCCTTAGTAAATTGTCTTCCTTTAATGTGGATAATGACATCCTTCAAATATTCTACAACTCTATGATTTTCTACACTGTGGTGTGCTGGGCAGGTGGAGAGACGTGGAGAGAGCAAACCTGATGAAGAACTTCTTTAACAGGTTTGACCACCCTAACCCACTCTCACCTCGGAGTACTGCACCCTCCACCCATCCTTCTGCTGATAACAGCATAGGAGAGTTTCCACCCACCCACAATTACAGCAGCACAGGTAAGCACAGAGCTGAGGAGACTTCATGCCAGCAAAGCAGTGGGTCCAGATGGAGTATCACCCCGATTGCTGAAGGCCTGTGCATTGGAGCTGGGGAGTCCTCTACAGCGCATCTTCAACCTAAGCCTGGAACAGGGGAGAGTCCCCAGGCTTTGGAAAACATCTTGTATCACCCCAGTCCCAAAGGTATCACGTCCTAGTAAGCTGAATGACTTCTGGCCTGTCGCTCTGACGTCACATGTGATGAAGACCATGGAGCGGCTGCTGCTTCACTATCTGAGGCCACACGTCCGCCATGCCCTCGACCCTCTGCAGTTCGCATACCAGGTGAAGGTGGGAGCGGAGGATGTCATCATCTTATCTCATGTTACACCGATCCATCTCCCACTTGGACAGAGGCAGTGATGCTGTAAGAATTATGTTTCTGGACTTCTCTAGCGCCTTCAACACCATCCAACCTCTGCTCCTTAGGGACAAGCTGACTGAGATGGGAGTAGATTCACACCTGGTGGCATGGATCGTGAACTATCTTACAGACAGTCCTCAGTATGTGCATCTTGGGAACTGCAGGTCTGACATTGTGGTCAGCAACACAGGAGCGCTGAAGGTGACTGTACTTTCTTCAGTCCTGTTTGGCCTTTATACATCAGACTTCCAATACGACTCAGAGTCCTGCCATGTGCAAAAGTTTGATGATGGCACTGCTATCGTGGGCTGCATCAGGAGTGGGCAGGAGGAGGAGTATAGGAACCTAATCAAGGACTTTGTTAAATGGTGCGACTCAAACCACTTACACCTTAACACCAGCAAAACCAAGGAGCTGGTGGTGGATTTTAGGAGGCCCAGGCCCCTCCTGGATCCAGTGATTATCAGAGATGACTGTGTGCAGAGGGTACAGACATATAAATACCTGGGAGTGCAGCTGGATGATAACTTGAACTGAACTGCCAATACTGATGCTCTGTGCAAAATAAGATAAAGCCGACTATACTTCCTTAGAAGGCTGGTGACCCTCAACATCTGCAATAAGATGCTGCAGATGTTCTATCAGACGGTTGTGGCGAGTTCCCTCTTCTACGCAGTGGTGTGCTGGGGAGGCAGCATAAAGAAGAAGGGCGTCTCACGCCTGGACAAACTGGTGAGGAAGGCAGGATTGATTGTAGGCATGGACCCAGACAGTTTGACATCCGTGGCAGAGCGACGGGCGCTGAGCAGGCTCCTGTCAATCATGGAGAATCTACTTTATCCAGTAAACAGTATCATCTCCAGACAGAAGAGCAGCTTCAGCGACAGACTATGCGACTATGCAACACTATGCGACTCTTCAATTTCACCGGGGTAAACATTAACGTTTTACAAAGTTATTGTGTGTTATACATGCATTTTTATCACTCTTTAATTTATTATTATTTTATCTGTATGCTGCTGCTGGAGTATGTGAATTTCCCCTTGTGATTAATAAAGTATCTATCTATCTATCTATCTATCTATCTAATATCACTTCAAGAGAGGCCCACTGAATCAGTAAACTAATTGAATGGGCAGGCTCAGTTATGGGACACACTCTAGAGCTCCTGGAGATCAGAGTAAAGGACAGGATTAAAATAAAACCATAATGAACAATGCCGCGCATCCTCTCACTGACAACCAACACTGAGGACTTTCAGCCAATGAATCAGTCACCAGAAGTGTGTCAAGTAACACTATGGGGGCTCCTGTATACCAACAGCAATATGCCTCCATAATGCCTCACTGGGACTGTGACAGCCAAGTCTGAAGTTTTCCATCTTTCTTGTCATTCCAGGATGTATTTGAGAAGAGTTTGTTCTTTGTCATAATATAATGATATTATTTAGTTATTGAGCTTCTGTCAAAAGTCAAGTTCTGCCAGACGCAAATAAAGTTCTAACTACCTATAACAGACTGAGCAACAGTCTGAAAAATTAAGACGCATTACTCCACACACTGATCAGCATGTAACACAGAGATTAAGCACCATTAATACACAGATAGATAGATAGATAGATAGATAGATATATGAACAGCACTATATTATAGATAGATAGATAGATAGATAGATAGATAGATAGATAGATAGATAGATAGATAGATAGATAGATCTTTAACACAGAAGCTCAAGAAATACACAAACAAAACAACCCCCTCAAATATACTCAAGAATTACAAAAAAGTAGAATATGTCTGACTTGGTTAAAGATGATGACTGGTCAATAAGCCCTGTGTCAATGGCCAGATCTATCATCAGGGTGACTTGGGTACTCACTCTGGGGGTCCTGCTTGCAAATTGACTATTCTTGTCCTTAGAATTTTTTAATTACATTTGCAAAGGCCCATGTTATCAGTGACAGTACAGGCATTCAGAGCAGCCCCTACTTCAGCTCAGTCTTCACGATTATAAAGCTGTCCAGTCAGACCTAAATCAAAACTTTAAAAATAAAAATTGTGATGGGTGGGTAGGGCACAATCAGAGTAGGTGTCTAAAAGGTCACATTTATGAAATCTTACATTTGATGTGTTACTGTGTTGCAAAAAAGGAAATGACATACTGGATGGTCATTCAATGTGAGAGTCCAGTGGTGCAGCAAAAGGAAACATAGAGAGAAGCAAAACTAAAAAAAAACGTGATGATTTCAACAAGCCATATGTACTACAGTGGGGGCCGAGACCGACCTTCCAGATAGTCAGGAAATGGCTAATATTGCTGCTTTTAGTAGTAATCTGCTGTATAGTGAAGATTGTGTGGGTAGATTAAATGTAGCCACCTGAAACATTGGCTACCCTAGGCAACCTATATAGTAAAGTTGGTCCTGACTGCAAGAGACAAGACCAACCAAACACCAAACATGAGCAAAGAAATACCTCTACATAGTCTTATTTTATTTGGTGCTAACATTTGAATCCAAAATGCTCAGTTACATATCACATCTTTTTCACAAATTGGCATGGGGTGAACTTCTCCAGGCTGTTGGTAAGCCTGTCCTCCTGGCATTGCAAGCAATCTTTGCTTCCATTTGGGAGACTGGCATCATCCCAACTGACTGGAAAACAGGACTTCTCATCCTTATATGGAAAGAGGAGGCTGATCACCTAGATTGCAGCAACTATAGTGGGATAACATTGCTCTTGGTGCCAGGTTACGTCCTTGCTAGGGTCATCCTCAATAGGATCCATGACCACTTGCTTACCTACCAGTGACCAGAGCAGTCTGGTTTTACTCCTAAGAAGTCTACTATCGACTACATTCTGGCACTGAGGGTTTTCATTGCACGTAAATGCGAATATCTGCAGAGTTTCTTTGCAGCTTTTGTTGATTTTCATAAATCATTTGGCTCAGTTGATTAAGTTTCCCTGTGGGACATCCTGATGCTTCCATGGATCCCACAAAAGTAGCTGGATATCATGGCTGGTCTGTACACTGGTTTGTGAGTGCTGTGCAGAGTGGAGGCAGAACCTCTGTGCTTTTCCCACTTGATTCTGGCATTCATGAGGGGTGTGTTCTACTCCTACTCTGTTCAATGCTTGCAAGGACTGGGTGTTGGGCAAGGTCGTGGGGTCCAGCAGCCGTGGGGCATCTGTTGGTGAAGAAAGATTTACTGATCTTGACTTTACTGATGATGCTGTGATCTTTGTGGAGTCAATGGAAGCTCTGATCATGGAGTGTCAGTGTCTGGTCTTGCAAGTGTCCAGGATAAAAACCAAGATCCAGGCCTTTAAAGACCTCTTGGATACAGCCATCAGCAGTGTGTCTGTCTACGGAGAGTGTCAACCTTGTTGAGAGGTTTAGCTACCTTGGCAGTGGCATTTATGTCTTTGGTGACTTCTTCCTAAGAAGTAAGTAGATGGATTGGGAGAGCATGGTAGGGTCATGAGGTCACTGAAAAGGGATGTGTGGCGCTCTCGATATCTATGCAAAAGGACAAAAGTCAAAGTCTTTAGACTCCTGCTGCTTCTTGTTTTGCTATATGGTTGAGAGACATGGATGCTATGCAGTGACCTGAGATGAAGACTGGACTCCTTCGGTACTGTGTCTCTTCAGAGAATCCTTGAGTTCCGCTGGTTTGACTTTGTGTCAAACGAGCGGTAACTCAGAGTCCCGAATGAAGCACATTACCTGCATTGTAAGGGAGCATCAGTTTTTGCACTATTGCTATGTGGCACGATTCCGTGAGAGTGATCTGGCTCGCAGAATCCTCACTGTTGAGGACCGAGTGGCTGGAACAGGCCAAGGGGACACCCCTGTAACACCTGGCTGTGGCAGATAGATGATCATTTCCGGAGGGTGGGAATGGACCACATATGTTTGCCTGGAGGGGTTACCAACCAGGATCCCAAGCTGTTTTGTCATGTGGTGGGTGTGGCAAAGCACCATACCAGTGCATGCTCCCCAACCTGACCTGACCAGCATAGGCCTTTCCAAATCTGTTAACTGTACCTTTAGAAGAAAGTTGATTTCACACAGATGTGATTTTTTATCAAGTTGTTTGTTAAGTTCACTGCAGTACACAAATTAAGAAAAAGAGAAGGTGAAGCTGACCTGATGTAAAATTTTGGAGTTTTTGTTTTCTAATTCAATGTCTGAACCTGATTCATTATTGACAGATGGGATGCTCATAATGTCTGAGTATATGTGTGTGCCTAGTAGGAGTAGTGAAATTAGAGGGGGCCTTTTGATTTTTGACACTCTGGAACCCATGGGGGGTCTTAATCTAGACTTGCCTGTGACACAGAGCAACACTACCTACGCATAACACAGTCATCAAGCAGCTTTCTGACTGATTGGCACCATGCCACACAAACTGAGCAGCACTCAGGCAGCCACATTGACCAGTACATAACACAGAGACTGAGTGCTACTGATGATAGATAGATAGATAGATAGATAGATAGATAGATAGATAGATAGATAGATAGATAGATAGATAGATAGATAGATAGATAGATAGATAGATAGATAGATATGCCTCAAGAGGAAGTGTTATTTTATGCACAAAGTCAGAAAATATTAAAATAAACAACAACCACCCTCAAAGATACAAAACAATTACAAAAAGGACAAACTTCTGATCTTGGCTAATGATAATGACCAGTCAATAAACCCTGTGACACAGAGTGCCACTACCCACGCATAACACAACGCCAAGTTGCTTTCTAACTAACTAGGCACCATGCCACATAAACTGAGCAGCACTCAGACAGACAGCCACATTGTCCAGTGCACAGAGGTTGATTGTTAAATTTATATTTAAATGTATGTATTTCGTGTATACTATGTGTAAATCTGCAGTCACATTAACATTGCTCTACTGCTGTGGGACCTGCACATTGTTGTTAAGTGATGTGACAATAAAGTGACTTGAGCCACACTACGATTGACTGTCTGACTGACCAGCTAGAACTATGGTGCCCTGTCCAGCGCTTAACGACACTTCTCGTTTCTGTGAACGACTGATTGACAGACCGATAGAGAGACAGACCACCGTTCAAAGTCGTCTGGCCCCGCCCCTTAGCCGCAGTGCAATGTGGGACAGTGCCAACATGGCGGCGCCCTGGCCCCAGAACTGAGAACGCTGTTCTGAAGTGTCGTGACGATTCTGCTTGTTGCTGGTGCTCACGTTTACCTAAAACAGACATCCCAGTACGTTGTTTTTGAGTGCTGCCCAAGGAATCTGTTAAGGCGCCCCCGCCACGGAGAGACGGCCTTGAGGACATGGGCCTCAGCGGACACCGCTGAAGGGGTCGTAACGAGGAGACACGGGTGAAGCGAACCGAGAACGAGAGGAGTTGGGCCGGTGGAGCCCTTTTCCTGCTCCTTCCCAGCATGCGATAAACTAAGACGAGGCTTTGCTTTGTGGCCTCAATGAGGATGGACACCGAGCTGATTCACTCTCCGGCCCTGGGCCTCGGGGACGAGGAGGAGGCGGACATGGCGGACTGGAACCTGCCGCTGACTTTCATGAAGAAGCGGCACAGCGAGAAGATCGAAGGCTCCAAAGCTCTTGCTCAGAGCTGGAGAATGAAGGATCGGGTGAGAGCTGATGAGACGTGATATCCTGCGAGCTTGTGAAGCGCTTTTACCCTGTCGACCGGGGGACGGGCTGGTGTGGTGGTTTTAATGGGACCGGGGGGGGTTAGGGGGTTCTCGACTCCCTTCCCTTATGAGGGTGCGCGCGCAGCCTCTTACCAAAGGAGATCCTGGGGGTGGGGGTCGCACTTTGATGTGCATCTCCTTGGCCCTGTAATTAAAGGTGCTGATAAGCTTGCATTACAAGACTGAAGTGCAAACTTTTGAGCAGAGCTCGGCTCCCAAATCCGTGTGGATTGTCTAATTACAAGCATAAGACAACCGACCTGCTAGTGGATGGTAGCATATACAGGTAGTTTAGCTTCAGTTTTTACACGTTGTTATACAGTTAAAGTCAAGTTAAGCTTGTCTTGATTGTTTTCATATTAATTGATTGTTTTCATATTAATTAGCGCACACACAGCCATGTTCATATTTACCGATAACGTATACTGTTAATTAAACTTGCCGTTTCAGTGGGGTCCCTGCCTTCACAGCTTAGTCGTGCAGTATCACCAGCACACACACTACTGAATGATCAGGGCAGTGAGGTTGTCTTAACACTGACAAGTCCTCACACATATAAGTGGTTTTTATATCACACCTCGTGAAGATCTTGGAGGGTCCAGGACTTTACAGGAGTCCTCCTGTGGTAGACAAACTGGACCCACTGCAGTTTACCCATCAGACAAAGATTAAGGTGGTAGATGCAATTATTTACCTTCTCCACAAGGCTTATTCCTATGTGAACAAAGCTGGCTGCACAGTGAGGATTGTGTTATTTGATTTCCTTTCAGTACCATTCAGCCATTCCAGTTATGGGGTAAGCTTTGAGATAAATACGTGGATGACCCATTGGTGTCCTGGGTAAAGGACCATCTGTGGGGTAGTCTACAGTTTGTGAGACTGAAGAACTGTGTCTCTGATATAGAAGCAAAACAGGAGCACCACAAAAAGAGGCTTGAAATGTGCGTACACAGCTTTACACACAAAAACTGGGATTTATATAAAAAAAAAGGAAGGTGGGAACACTTGCGTATATTTACAGCAGTTCTCACCCATGGGAAACTGACAACACCCTTGCTCAAGTAGGGAAATGCAGCAGACAATCTAAATGATGACTTGAATGTATAATAATTCATATCACTTAGCTGTTACTGGGATGTGTGTTGGTAATAATAAACATAATAAAAGCTTAAAATTGATGAATATCATACACAGACTTTATTGTACATCCTTTTAACAGGGTCAATGCCACATATTTGCACTGAAGAACTTTTTTTTTTTTTTGTCCATTTATAAAGCGTACCTGTTGTCACTTCTCAGGAACACAGTGGAGAGTCTCTATAATGTTGCAAGTGGCCTTGCACTCTCAGTTGTGGAGCACAGCCACATACTCTTGAGTTCAGCAGGCAGAGTCTCATTGATGCTGTACCAAACAATAAGGTTCTGCAGCGTTAGGAATGGGTATGTAGAAGGTTCATTAGCATAGTTGTTTTAGGGCAGCAACCAGATCGGGTTTGAAGCATGTTCATGTATGCACATTTACAAGATGATAGTGATTTATAAAGGATAAATTACGTAGAAATGTTTTATAAAACTGCTTTGTTTTTGGTGTAAAACATTTCTGTTTTTGTCTTAGTTGGTTTCAGAGATCAGTGGCCAATCCTCTTCCAGTTTTTTTGATACGCTGGCAAGGAGTAATACCGTGAGATAAGTGACCACTCATATGCAACAGTCCTGCGTTGAAAAACAGCAAGTGGACCCTAGTGTCATCATTATTTGTCTTCATCCCAGTGGCTGACCTCGCTCTAACCATAGGCAGAATTTCAGAAAGTGAAGAAGGATTGTGAGATGCTTTCTAGGACTTTGCTGCAGTCTGAGTTGCTCTGAAAGTCTGATGCCTGTGTTTTACCAGCTGGTGAACAGTTTTATAGTTTTATGTTGAAGTGTCATGCATCACACTTTAATTTTTTGTTTTTTGCTTCATAAAGCATCTTGTGATAGAACTGTTTGTGAAGGGCACTATGTTATACAGTATATTGATTGATTTATTGCCTCTTCTGGGGTCTAACTGGAGCAGTTTTGCATGTACCAGTTTACTTGACAGTAGTCGTACCACCAGCACTTCGGAATAGGTAATTAACCTAAAGCTAAGCATGTTTTGGCCTGGCCAGTACTTGGATGGGAAATCATCTAAGAAAATCTTGAATCAGTGAGGACATCGGGGGCACAAGCCCTATGGTCTGTTTGTAAATGTCTCTACGTCAGTGCAGTAACTGAGACATTGTACTCTAAAAACTAGCCTTGCTCCTTGGATGACACGTAAAGGCAAGCTCTTGACCCTTTGTGGTCATAAAAGATCCCCAGGGTTTTTTTTCCCGAAAGCAGTAGAATGTTTCCCTGAAGTCCTGGCTAAACTGCCCATCATGGCTTTGTCCATTCTAATCCCCTAATCATCCTTTGTCCTTATTGGATAAAATTCTGTTACCTCTTCACCACCTAGTAGCTAATGTGTGCTGATCATACTGGCACAAAAATGGCTACGGTTGCATCATTCAAGTGGATGCTGTACAAGTTGAAATTGCTCCTCATTGTCTTATGTATAGTGCTTTGAGTAGTTAGAAAAGCACTATATATTTGTTTTTTTATTTTTTATTTTAATGTATTCTTCATCTAAATGAGCAGTCTCTTTAGCCCAGCATTCACAGCAACCTAAAACCTGGCATAGGGCTTTGATGATGATGATTACAACTACGTTTTCATTTAATAATTAAGTTTTTAAACAAAAATGATCTCCGTCCATACTAGCGTTTACACATAATTTACATAAGTATCTCCATCCACTGTGAACCAATCAAAAACATATGTAACATAGACATTTGCTTTCACTGAGCATGCGCACATCAGGCGGAAAAATCCTTGAAGTGACAAGGTGTATTGAAAAATTCAGAACCCAATGAAGATCATATTCCCTGGTGCATTATGCACTTTCAAGACTATCAGCGTATGCAGGACTTTGATAGTATGTTCACAGCACAGTTAAAAAAAAGAAATTCCTAAAGGATCCACAGTGAATTTCTCCTGTATCACAGTAATGTGCTGATCACAGATGAAAGTAACGAGTCTTCAGAACTAGCAACCATCATCTTGGTATTAAATAAAGCACTGCAAATGTTATAGTGACACTTAAAAGTTAAAAAAAGTTACCAGCTCTATTTTCATCCATGAGAGGATGGATCATAAGCAGTCCACAGCAATCAAAGCGCATCTAGTACTGAAAAATGTTTGTAAAATTATCTCAATAGAGAATTACGCTCTTGTGTCTTTGTCCTGTGTTCTTGTGAGCTCAGCTGCGCTGTACACCTGTCCACTTCATTAAGCGCCTTATTATTAACTTTGCTGAGGAAAGTGCCCCTGCTTACTGAACAGATCCCATTTCAGTGTTTATTATTTAAATGAGTCTGTCATCAGAGTTAGTTAAAGTCTGATTTTCAAAGGGCTCTGAATATTTCACTGCAATAGTAACGCTGCAGACCATGGGATATATCGTAAAATGTACCGACCAGTAAATTATTGGCCTTTTGCTTATGCATGCAACACTGAAAGTGTAAAAGTGCAGTTTACATGCATACAGGTAAGCGACACAACAAGCACCTGGAAATCAACTGTTCATTGTCAGCTATGTTAGAATATGGTTTTCTTCTGTGGAGGGTGACCAGTCAGGGAATGAGATGTTATAATGAGTTAGTAATTTACAGTTAGGAAAGGGCCACATAATAAGTATCAGCAAATCAGAGTGCAGTTAGTTCAAAACTTAGAGAAAAGTTGATTTTAGTGTGGCATCTGTGTGTGTCACTGTGGAAAATAGAAATTGATTTTCATGTCTTAAAGTTGCAATTTGTGTCGGATAATTATACATATTTTGTGTTGTGTAGAGCTCCTCAACTACTACAGCAGTCCTGCAAAGATAGAACAATTTAGAACAAGTGGTTTCTGAGATATCAGCCCTGAACATTGAAATCAACTATATGTACAATGATAACTTCTGAAAAAAATGGACCTGTCTCCTTCAAACAAATGACACTGTGTTTGCCTTGTTTCCGGCTCCAGGACTTACTCCCATATTCTTCAAAAACAGTCTGATGTATTTCCAATGATGATAGCCATAGAAATTGTTTACTTTAACTGGTATTTTTGCAGTCTGCTCCATATAATCATGGGACTTGGCCTATCGAATAGCAATATTTTTTTCATTTTTTGAGATAATTTAAATAGACATTTATGCACACATAGAGGCAAACATAACTATCTGCATGTATACAAACACAATGAAATTTATAAGTGAACATAACTGAGAACTTGTCTGCCCTACCCAGAGAATAGGCTTGATGATAAAGAGAAAGACACGAACACAAAGAAACACAGAAATCTTTATCTGTCAAGGTCGACATAGAAAGAGGGATCAAGCCAACCCTGTACCAGTCTGTCTATCTGTACAGCTTATTTACTTCACTTTACCCAATGTGTTCAGTTTTAAATGAAATATTATTGAAGCTATTTATTTAATTCAATTTCCTGTTCATTTTACTCTACATGTATTTGTGTATATAATAAATATAGTATAAGTCAACATTCTTACTTCTATGTTATTGCGCAGTCAAGTCTTTGGTTGAGTGATTGCATGTGGTATCACTAAAGTGAAATTTACATGGAAGTACTCTGTAGACCATTCCTTGCTGAATTTTTTCGTTCCTCTGAGTATATTTTATCTTTGTAATACTTATGTAATATTGGAAAACCTAAATGTGAAATTAAGTCAAGTCGGAGTATCATGTGACAAGTTGCTTCTGTAATGTCTTGGTTTCAATTCCTTGCTCAGATCACTGCTTCTGTGAATTTTGAATCTTTTGCCCAGGTCCTCATGGACCTTGTCTGGGTACTCTGGACTTGGCCTAAGTGCCCTAAGATATGCAAGTTATATTTACTGATGTCACACAGTTAATCCATCATAAATAAGAATGGGTTTGTATATTAGTGTGCCTAGTAAAACGTCAACAAAGCAAGAAAGACATTGCCTCTGATGTCCTGACTAGTGTTTGCCCACTTTCACCATTCAAACCCAGCTGCAGAACTCTGTTCACAGGTTAATTGTTGCACTGATCCTCAGAGAGTGACTGCACTCCATAGTTTTAGTTTTAACACTTTTATACACTGTAGATGGTATTTCCAGAAAGCAAGGGGAGTATTAGGGTAATTCTTCATCTTCCCTGCTGGGTTTCATATGGCTATTGGTGGACTTCTTAAAATTGCTTTTTTGATTTGTTAGACCAGCTACTGCAACCCTGAATGCACAAAGCCACTGTGTGCTGCTAACCATTCTGAAATTCTCAAAACTTACTTTCTTCAGTGGTGTCGTCAGACTCATTGCTAGTTTTCCACATTGCTTTTGTTCCTGCAGAACTGAGATGTATTTTGTAACATTTTTGGTAAACAGTGCTGCCACATGATCTTTAGGATAAGCTTTCCATGTTGTTCTTTTCACTGGAAGACATTGTTCTTGGATGGCAGTTTCTTCGTTGTCTATTTTCTTGAGACACTGTACTCCAGAGTTGCATTCTTACAGGCAATCATGAAGAATTTGTCCATAGGACCCTGAGAAGGGGGATTGATTGGATTAAAGTGTAGTGCAGCATAAAGAGAGGACAGGTGACTGTCTCCATGGACTGCACTGCTTGTAGTGCTTCTGCTTGCCAGAACATCTTGCAGTTGTAACAGTGGTATACCTTGGGCCTCTGGCCCTAATGTGGACTATTGTACCCTGCAGCAAATCCGGAGATATTTTCTTACACGTTTGCATAAAACTGTTAGTGGAGTTGTAAGGATATCCTGTTGTCCTATCTGATGTGTATGTGCAACCCCAAATCGCCTGTGTCGTTGTCCTGGGCACTGGGATGGAAGGATTTTATTGCACGTGTGAGTGCTGGCAGAAGCATGGCAGGACCTGTGCTGCTGCCTGCTGTCACTCAGTAGAACTACTGGGAATCATTTTTTTTCTTCAATTTATGCTCTACGCTTAAGCCACCCACTTGGTTTTGGAGGCAGCTTCATCTGTGTGTTTCATTTTCTGTGCACAATGCCCAGGCTTCATCCAGTATAGAATGGGAATTTAAGCTCTTCTAACATGGAGTAGGGCTTCAGAGGGCACTGACCAAGGCTATCCTGGCTCATATCTTAAAATATTTGTTGCTTGGAGATGCCTAAACAGAGATGGAAGGCATAGTGCCATTACCTCCAAGGTAGTTTACTTTGAAGGGCATGCTGGAATGAGGGGGTCAGAGTGGGCTGCATAGAACATGTGCAGTGGTCCTATTGTTAGTGGCTGCTACCTGACTTACTTTCTCTATCTTAAGTAACTTATTGTTTCCCATTTTGCTTCTCAGCCAGGGTTGCCACCTGTATGGAATTTAAACATTTTTTCCTCTGGTCCTATTGTCTAAATATACATTGTTAGATTGACTGGTGACTGTAAACTTTGCCCAGTGTGAATGTGTGATAGTATGTGCTTGCGTGCGCTTTCAGTGGAGTGATATTGTGACTAAGGTTTGTTTTGACAATGTGTGCTGGACAGGTTTCAGTTACCCTGGAACCAAACCAGCAAAAACAAAAAAAATATACAAAGAAATTAATATTTGGATACTATGGGTCATGTTGGACTGTTTGTATACTGTCACAGTTATCTAAATGGTCTTTTTCTCCCTTATCTTTCAGATGAAGACCGTTAGTGTTGCCCTGGTTCTGTGTCTCAATGTTGGAGTGGACCCTCCTGATGTGGTAAAGACCTCTCCTTGTGCCAGGCTTGAGTGCTGGATTGGTAAGT
This sequence comes from Polypterus senegalus, assembly GCF_016835505.1. NCBI lineage: Eukaryota > Metazoa > Chordata > Cladistia > Polypteriformes > Polypteridae > Polypterus > Polypterus senegalus. The sequence continues at coordinate 81,885,830 of NC_053170.1, forward strand.
GAGCTTGGCCTGAGGGTGCAGAATTGAGGGCTCAAGAGGAAGAATATGTAGAGGTAGTAGTGTAGATAATCAGCAACAGAGAAGGCATTTCAATGGTTGCTAGCATCATTGTATGGAGTTTGAATACTGTTTTCAACTAGCAAAACTGTCAAATGGGAGGCATGGTGGCACAGTGGTAGCGCTGCTGCCTCCCTGCAAGGAGACCAGGGTTCACATACCTTGTCCTCCCTGTGTAAGTTTGCATGCTCTCCCCATGTCTGCATGGGTTTCCTGTGGGTGGTCCGGGTTCCACCCAGAGTCCAAAAGCATGTGGGTTAAGTGGATTGGTGATACTAAACTGGCCCTAGTGTGTGGTTGCAAGATGTGTGTGTGTGTCTAAGGTTTGTTCCTGCCTTGCACCCTATGCTAGCTGAGACAGGCTCCAGCACTCCCCCACGACCCTGTTTAGGACTAAGCGGGGTTAGAAAATGACATGACAAGACTGTTATGTTTTTGATTTAATGAAAATACTGAATTATGGGTCTCCTGTCTGGGGCGGCTGTTCTCTCTGCTTGGCTCCCTTTCCTTGCAGTTGGGATTATGACTGCACTGGTATCCGGTTTTTTGACAAATGGTGATTAATCATACATATTTTGAAAAAAATCTTCAGCTGTCACCTCGTTTTGCAAGTGTTATTGTTTCAGATTTAGAATTTTAAGTAGATTAAATCAGAACTTTTTCCTTATTGAGCTATGAATCTTTGCACACAAAGTCAAATGAAATGTATAAAATCAAATAGTTGCAGCATTTTTCTCCAAGTGGAAAATGGAAACCATCAGATAAAAAAGCGTTTGTCCTATTTGTAATTGCAAGCTTAATTTAATCAGGTCCAATATGTTCTCTTGAGCTGCACAATTTTTAATGGAGTTTGCATGTGTTGGGAATTAGTGAACCACCTAAGTTAACTTGTGAATGTATCTCATCTCTGTTAAGCTCCAGCATACAGAGGAGCGTTCTAAAATAAAGATTAGAGAGCATTCTAAGCTAGTCAGAGATCTGAATGTACAAAAGAAAAAGCTTCAGTGCCGTTGAAAATCTATTGGACCTCAGTATAACCCATTAGTGAGAAGTAAAAAAAATATTAAACCACTGCTACACTGACTATTTTTGTAATTAATTTGGTGAACAACAATAAGCTGACTTCCTAGGAAAGATACTGGGAAAAAAAATCAGATCTAAATACATTACAGAGATCAGTGGTACAAATTTAAGATGATCTTTTTTCAGTCAGCATTGTCCAATTTCCAAGGTGTTTCACAAGAAGGACCATAATGGGATAAAAGAAAACTTGGCTTGGGGAAAATTCATTAGCTGAAAGGCGTTGCAAAACATTATCTAAGGAAACACTGTAGATGATTGGCAGAAGGTTTTGTGGACTGATGAGGCTGAAGTATAATGTTTAGGTCTGAATGCCAAGTGGTGTGTTTCATGTAACTTATTTGTCACATCTGAAGCAATTTTGCAGTGAGGACTGATAAAATGTTGCTCCATCATAATGTGCAGAGTTAGAAACTTATCCAAAAGGATTACTGGATCTTATGTATCTTACGTCAGTCAGAGGTGGCAAAACAACATACTAAGGAATGAATACTTAAATCATGACACTTTTTGATTTTTAAATTTGTACTCTTTTATTGTTATATACTTTCTTTTTTGAGAGGATCCAAGTAGAAAAGAAGAATGTTATATCGGCCCCTGACTTAGATGGGTCTGTCTGTATTATCCCTAGAAAGAGTCTTGAATTACTACCTGGGAATGCCCTGGTGCTGCCAGCCCAGTTGAAGAAGACAAGCCCTTCAGTGTGTTTTTGGACCTGCTCCTTGACCTTCTCCCACTAGCCAATACTCTTGTACCACTTCAACTAGCTGCTCTTGATTTAGAAAAACAGTAGTTGTACTACAAGGAACACCACTGTAGGTGAGCTCTCACCCAATCACAGAGTCTAGCCAAGAGCCTTATCCAGCTGAAGAGGATCTTATGACTCACATAATTTCTTAATCTAATACCTCAGGCTATGAATCTCATAAATATTATTTAATTTATATATATATATATATATATACTGTATGTGTAAATGTGTGTGTGGGCACAAGTATATATATATATATATATATATATATATATTTTTTTTTTTATATATATTTTACTTTATTAAAATCAAAAAACATTCCATACATGCAAGTCAAATTTAACAAAACTGGTTTGAAACAAATCGACAGGAACACTTTTGAATCCGAGTATAGCATCAAGTCATTAAAACTTCTGGGTATTGATCTGGTCAGTTAAGTAGCAGAGGGGGTTGTTAATCAGTTTCAGCTGCTTTGGTGCCCTAGAGGGGCAACAATGAGATGACCCCCAAATCAGGAATGGTTTAAAAGGAGGAGACCAATGACATTTTCTCCTTCTCATCTGTTTTTTTACTAGTTTTGCATTTGGCTACGGTCACTGTCACTACTGGTAGCATGAGGCCATACCTGGATCCTACAGAGGTTGCACAGGTAGTCCAACTTCTCCAGGATGGCACATCAATATTTGGCATTGCCAGAAGGTTTGCTGTGTCTCCCAGCACAGTCTGAAGTGCATGGAGGAGATTCCAAGAGTCAGGCAGTAACTCTAGGAGAGCTGGACAGGGCCATAGAAGGTCCTTAACCCATCAGCAGGACCCCTGTCTGCTCCTTTGGGCAAGGAGGAATAGGATGAGCACTGCCAGAGCCCTACAAAATGACCACCAGCAGGCCACTGGTGATTGTCTCTGATCAAACAATCAGAATCACTTTATGAGAGTGGCCTAAGGGCCCAATGTCATCTAGTGGGCCCTGTGGAGCTCGATTGGCATTTGCCATAGAATACCAAAATTGGCAGGTCCACCACTGGCGCCCTGTGCTTTTCACAGATGAGAGCAGGTTCACCCTGAGCACATGTGACAGACATGAAAGGGTCTGAAGAAGCAGTGGAGAATGTTATGCTGCCTGTAACATTGTTCAGCATGACCGGTTTGGTGGTGGGTCAGTGATGATCTGAGAGGTATATCCATGGAGGGACGCACAGACCTCTACAGAATAGACAATGGCACCTTGACTACCATTAGGTATCGGGATGACATCCTTGGACCCATTGTCAGACCCTATTCTGGTGCAGTGGGTTTATCCTGGTGCATGACAATGCCTGGCCTCATGTGGCAAGAGTATGCAGGCAGTTCCAGGAGGATGAAGGTATCAGTACCATTGACTGGCCCTCACACTCACTCACCTCACCAATAGAACAACTCTGGGTGTGACATTTTGTTTCGGTCCATCCAACGCCGCCAGGTTGCACCTCAGACTGTCCAGGAGCTCAGTCATTCCCTGGTCCAGACCTGGGAGGAGATCCCTCAGGACACCATCTGTCGTCTCATTAGGAGCATGCCCCGCCCCCGACGTTGTCAGGCATGTATACAAGCACGTGGGGGCCATACAAACTACTAAGGACGATTTGGAGTTGCTGCAATGAAATTTTGGCAAAATGGACTAGTCTGCCTCATCATTTTTTCACTTCCTATTTTCAGGGTGTCTTTGAATTCAGCCCTCTGTAGGTTGATAATTTTCATTTCCATCAAATGATGTGGCATCCTTTTGTTCCTAACACGTTACCATATCAGTAGTGATAACCAGCAGGAGTTTTTTCCCCATTGTGATCTGATGTGTTTTCAGAGTGTTCCTTAAATTTTTTTGAGCAGTTATATATATATATATATATATATATATATATATTATACTCTCCCTCTCTTTATCTGTTATTTTGGAGAAATGAGAAGAAAATGCCTAATTTTGTCTAGATTGATGTGCAGCTTTTTTTAGTGATGTTGCATACTTATCAATGTCTTTGATCAAATGGTTCAGGTTAGAGCTAGCTTGTGATTTGCAAAATAAATATAACTGAATATGACCAGGCCATTCTGCCCAATGTAGCACATCAGTTCCTGTTACACTGTTCTGGAGATGTTAGGATATTAACTTGATTTCTTTCAGAGTGCCACCTTTAGCATTGCTGTGTATGTTGATCCTGTGTCTACAATTTTCTGGACATCTCTGTATGTATAAAATGCAATAAAATATCCGGCATCCGTGCAAGGGCGTAATGTCCCTTGGCATCCACAATTGCGCAGGAATGTCCGATGAACAAATGCATGTGGCCGACGTAAGTCAGTAAACTGTGTATCCAGGCGTCAGGTTGTCTGGCATCCACAACAAGTTTAGAATGTACAACAAATAAAAGCAATAAGAAGCACAAGGAGGGATGTAAAGCATATATGATAAACAGAGGTTCGTAAATATATGACACAATCGAAACTGAGAGACTTGCCATTGTACCATTAAGCCTGTTTTAATAAATGGCTGTTTCACTATGCTAGTTTTATATATTTGATATGATGTTAGTTTATGTGTGAGTGGCTTTCTTTTGTGCCATCTGGACAGCCCATAGTTGTGATCAAGATAATAAAGGCAGAAACTGGTATCAAAGCTGCCTCGACATTTACTGGTATGACTATGCTGAGGTGTCACTTGTTGCATGGTTGCACTCGGGTCCTAACCTGGGGTCTTGAGTTGGTTTTGTCATGTGGTGGGTGTGGCAATGTGCTGTATCAGTGCATGCTCCTAACCTCTCCCTTTCTCTATGCTGATAAGTGTTATTTCTGATAAGTGCCTTCCATTGTCTCAAAAATACTTGGAAAATAAAAGATAAAAACTACAGAAAATTAAGTTTCATGTAAACAGCTTCATTGTTTCAACAAAAAAAAAATTTTTTTGTAGTTTTTTTTATTTCCTTTGAGCTGCCCTGCTCATTACTTAGAGGACACAATATATTGCTTAGTCACGTCAGCATGACTAAGGCCTTCCTGATTTAGGCGAACAAGGCTGGACACACCATTTTACTTCACATTAAGCCGATGCATAATGTACATGAGTAATGTATTATCTCTGTATTTTAGCTCATAATATTGTAAATTGTGAATGTGGCAGAAGAGATGAAAAAGAGACACCACAGCCATTGATAGGAGTTAAATAAAGCTCCTTCATCTGCATGCAAATTGTCTCTGGTTTAATAGTATGTCTGCTGGCCCTCTGACCAGGGTTGGATATTGCTTTGAGCCTGATGCTGCAAGAAGAGCTACTGGCTACATGTGACCCAGAACTGGATAAGACAGTTGGCAAATACATAGATAATGCCGTATCTTAAGATAAAAATTATTAAAAATAATTGAGATGCTACATAAAAGGTGTATCGGCTATGACAAGAGTTCACATTATTAACATAAACTAAAAAGCAGATATAGACAACAGTGTCCCTCTGGTCAGAAAATTTGTTCAGTGGTTATTTAGTTCCTAGGCCAGAATGGCAACTAAAGCTACCTGCAAAGAGTGAACAACTGAAACGACTGATCAACATAATTAATTTAATAGGCCACCCCTGGCTGTAATTAATTGGTGAGGGTCAACGACAGCAGAAGAAAGAAAAAAAAAAAAAAAAATTGCATAACCAACAGAGTCAATGGGCTCTCTAAACACCATTAGAGTGATCTTAGAAAAATTTTCTAAAGCACATGCTGACAAGATATAGTGTCAGTGGCTTGTGAATACTTCAGTTCATAAAACACTTGTATTGCATTGATTTTCTAAATGAGCATTTCAGAAACAAGATTAGAAGCAACAGAATCCAGGAAGTGCTTAACAGCAAAGTGTAGAATTGCAGGGAGTCAAATGCAGGAAAATGCAATGAGCTTATACGTGTTACTGTGGCACACTCAGTGAAGGACAGTAACATGTTGTGAAGGTTTAAGTTACAGCCCCCACCCCCAGATCAGATTAATAGTGCTCTGAATTGTGAGGGATGGCACTATATCTCTGTACATAATATTTGGATCTGGTAAAATTACAAGATTCCGGTAAGATCATGTACTTTGATCCATTACAGCTGAAAATGTAATCACCCATTTGTTGAAAAAAAATGCATCAGATGATTTCTGGGTTGTTTTAAGCGTGTTAAAAAAATATATATATATATATATATATACACATATACACAGTGGGTACGGAAAGTATTTAGACCCCCTTCAATTTTTCACTCTTTGTTATATTGCAGCCATTTGCTAAAATCATTTAAATTAATATTATATTTATATTGACAGACAAAAAAAAATCATTTTTGAAATTGTTGCAGATTTATTAATTTAATGATTTATTATTTAATGTCAGAGCAAATGAGAATCATGAGGTCAAAGGAACTGCCTGAAGAGGTCAGAGACAGAATTGTGGCAAGGCACAGATCTGGCCAAGGTTACAAAAAAAATTCTGCTGCACTTAAGGTTCCCAAGAGCACAGTGGCCTCCATAATCCTTAAATGGAAGACGTTTGGGACGACCAGTACCCTTCCTAGAGCTGGCCGTCCGTAAAGAAGAACCCAAAGATCACTATGGCTGTGCTCCAGAGATGCAGTCAGGAGATGGGAGAAAGTTGTAGAAAGTCAACCATCACTGCAGCCCTCCACCAGTCAGGGCTTTATGGCAGAGTGGCCTGTCGGAAGCCTCTCCTCAGTGCAAGACACATGACAGCCCGCATGGAGTTTGCTAAAAGACACCTGAAGGACTCTGAGATGGTGAGAAATAAGATTTTCTGGTCTGATGAGACCAAGATAGAACTTTTTGGCCTTAATTCTAAGCGGTATGTGTGGAGACAACCAGGCACTGCTCATCACTTGCCCAATACAGTCCCCACAGTGAAGCATGGCGGTGGCAGCATCATGCTGTGGGGGTGTTTTTCAGCTGCAGGGACAGGACGACTGGTTCCAGTCGAGGGAAAGATGAATGCGGCCAAGTACAAGGGATATCCTGGACCAAAAACCTTCTCCAGAGTGCTAAAGACCTCAGACTGGGCCGAGGGTTTACCTCCCAACAAGACAATGACCCTAAGCACACAGCTAAAATAACGAAGGAGTGGCTTCACAACAACTCTGTGACTGTTCTTGAATGGCCCAGCCAGAGCCAGAACTTAAACCCAATTGAGCATCTCTAGAGAGACCTAAAAATGGCTGTTCACCAACGTTTACCATCCAACCTGACAGAACTGGAGAGGATCTGCAAGGAAGAATGGCAGAGGATTCCCAAATCCAGGTGCGAAAAACTTGTTGCATCTTTCCCAAGAAGACTCATGGCTGTATTAGCTCAAAAGGGTGCTTCTACTAAATACTGAGCAAAGAGTCTGAATACTTAGGACCATGTAATATTTCAGTTTTTCTTTTTTAATAAATCTGCAACAATTTCAAAAATTCTTTTTTTTTGTCTGTCAACATAAATATAATATTAATTTAAATGATTTTAGCAAATGGCTGCAATATAACAAAGAGTGAAAAATTGAAGGGGGTCTGAATACTTTCCATACCCACTGTATATATATACAGTGTGTATATATATATATATATATATATATATAAAATTTCAAATGTAATTATCTTGTTTTATGTCCCATGTTGAAAAAGAGTGCTTCCCTTCAGAACGAAAAGTTGAACATTAACATGCTTGTAGAGTTACCCAAAATTCCCCAAAACCCTCTATGTCTATAATAGCTCCCCTAACTTCTAACATTTTTTTTTAAATTAAAGTTAAAAATGTCAATGAAATTGATAAAAATGAATTGTGCTGGTAGAGTGGGCTTTGGGTTTGAATCTTGTATCAAATATTGATATCCCATATTAAAAGCTGTCTGAAGACTCATAATGTCTTTTCTTAAGGGAGAGATTTTAAAATGTTATCCAAAATTATGATGAGCTTTAGGGGCTTTTCAACAAAATCAAATAACAGCTAAAAATAAATAAATACATAGGCGTAAAACTATTCTTCATACAAGCCATTTGAAACCACCAATACTAATATTTAGTGTAATCTTGTAAGAAGTATTTTATTTAGCCCACAGGTAACATCTTGAAAAGAAGAAATTCTTGTTCTTGTTAGTATACTTAGTGCTGTATTGTGGTGTCCCAGGCAATTTGCATCCTTTAAAGCTACTGCATTGCTAATGGTTTATTTTATTGTATTTTAAATATAGTTAATAACATTAATAGAACATTCACCTGCATTATTAAAGAAAAACATGAACTTTGACTGCTGTAGCCAGCGTCAGCTCTTAATATTATATATTGCAGCCCACTTCTATTTGCCTGTAACAGTGTTTCACTTCAGATGGTATGTGTGAGAATGCACTGCACTGTCTGCTGACTATCACATCTGCTGTGTTAATGTCAGAGTTTTCCAGCCGCAAAATTTAGCATAGTAGATGCCAGAACCTGATATCCATGATTGCAGTGTAGGAGAGCATAGGCTTCACTTTGACACCTGGCATGGTAAGGAATTCATCATGGTGCCTGGTAGATACCTTTGTTATTCACCCTCATTGATGCTTAGCTGCACAGCATTTCTTTTTGAGACAACAGCTTTCATTCTGTGCATTGCATGTATTAGCTGTATTAAGTCAGGTCAGGGACTTTCCAAAAGTAAGTTGAGCAATGGCACAACTGACACAGTTTATCCATTGAACCGTGTAAAACTTGACTTCCCCTCATCATTTTCTCACCAATCTGTGCAAACACACACATTTCAGAGAAAACCAACACCACAAAACATTATTGGAAATGACATGAATGGTGTAGGAGTTCAGATTGAAAGGACAGTATAGCCCAGTTTGAAATTGTGATGGGTTCCTATTCAAAACCTCAGCACTTGGGGGCAGGGGATGCAGAATGTAAGTGAGCAGTCCAGAGTTCATTCCCATCATTTGTCATTTCATAAACTACTTATTATTAAATAGTGCGTCACTTTTCAGATACCTTCTCTGCTCTAGGTATTGTAGTGTCCTCTCTTGTCCTATGAAGGGCTGTTTCCTCTGTTATACTTTAGCTTCTCAAGCCTTGGATATTTGGCAGGACCCTGCTTTCTTCTCCCATGTGTTTTAATTTTGCTCACAGTGGTTTATTTCTTCCGCAGATCCTCTGTCAATGAGCCCCCAGAAGGCACTGGAGACTATAGGAGCTAACCTACAGAAGCAATATGAGAATTGGCAGCCACGGGTAAGTGGTAGCTTGCAGTTGGGGGTGAGGGGCTAAACCAGTTGGCTCTTGCTTCTTCCAATATGCTCTGGCAGCAACTATTTCCATCAGTTCTTTTAAGAGTCGTGTGAGACGCAGGCATTGCCGCTCGTTTTTCTTTGCTCTGCGCTGTCAAACTTGTTTTTGAATAATTTATCAGTTTGCCTCAGCTGAAATATTTCTGCTGATTAAATTTAGGACTTGCTTTATTGCTCAGACGCAGTATGAATGGCGGCGCTGCAGAGTGGCAACACAAGCAAGAGCGATGTGATGTTCTTCTGTAAGGCTGCACTAAAATGAAATTTACTCCTCCATTGCGGGCGCTGAATAAAAATCTCATCAGCGGGTGAGCATTAGCTTCATGTTGCTTGCAATGCACGGTACCCCAGGGGAACCATTGCTGAGACCAGGGCATCACAGCAGTCGCTTTTCCCTGCTGCCTTTGTCAGTGAACTATTTTACACCTGCTGTCAAAGCCTGACAGGGCAGTGACTTTAAATCCAAACAGGCCTCACTAAGCAGAAGTTCTAAGTAGTTTCTTAGGGTTATTAGGCTGAATTTCTGAATGGTATTGATAATATGAGATGGACCCACAAGGTAATGAACCTGAGAACTAAAGGCAGTATAGTGTATTTGTAGCAGGGGGTTTATAAGAGATGTTATGGCTGCTACCCCTCTGTCTTTTTTTAAAATCCAGGTCAGTGAGGCATTGTGGCTGTAGGCTTCAGGCCGGGTGATGGAAGCAGCAGGCCTGAAGTGCTGTACAGCTACTAATCACTGCCACTTGCCTAGCCTTAATTAAGCATAAATCAAAGAGAGTACAGGACGGCAGTGCAGCTGCCCTCTGTCATTTGTTAATGAGTCTGAGAGTCATCTTTATTTCTCCATTAATAAATTAATGACGATTCAGCTGCTGTCCTCCATCATGTTGTACTTTCCTCCCCCAAAGCTGCCACTGTAATAACCACCAATCTACCTGGAATTGTGTAAACGTACTGTACATTCCTTTGCAGCTGTTTCTACTTATCCTTTTCATTTAGCTCTGATCTGTGCTGCTGTCACCGACTGACACGTGTTATTGCTGCCTGCGGCAATATGAGGAACCAGTTTCTCCATGTGAAATGGTGAATGAGTAAGCCATATTCGGGGGTGATTCACTTGACATGGGTGAACTATTTATTACTAAGCATTGGGTAGCTGTAAGAATGAATGGAGGTATTCCCTGTTTGGTGGTCACTATCAAATTGTGATATGTGTAGGGATAGTGTACTTAGATGTTAGTGAACTTCTTAGTGCTCACTTGCAGACCCTAATCATTATAGGTTTATGGTGTCATCATTGGCATGTGCAGAGAGTACAATGAATTACATTCATTTCATGTGCTTATCAACATATGACACATTTCCACTCTTCAGCGCCATGATTACTAAGTATAACTACCGTACCATAAAACTTCTGTCTCCCTTACCTGAAAATTTTCAGATCATATTTGTGATGAACAGACAAAAAGAATAAAGAAAATTATACTACACATAGAAGGGTGTACTTCCCTTGCATTTTAAGGCATTACAAAAGTTAATACTAAGATGCATGCTCCCATTTTGTTAACCATCTATTCCATAATGTGGAGTCAAGCTTTAATGTACTTCTGTATTGAAGCTTAGTTGAGGAACCTCTTTCTAATCAACAGTCATCTCTTATATTGGATGTTGGGGATTCAGCCTATTTTTTTGGTCGCTGGCAGGCTCTAACGTAAGTGAAGTGAACTCCCATTACAGGTCATTGGCCTGCTGTATGTGTGTAATTGGGTGACTAGCTCTTTCCTGAACACTGGTCAACTCTGACCCATGGAGTCAGCCTCTCTTTCCTGGAGATTTTCCAACACTGCCATTGGTAAGGCTTATGCTTCCTTTGACTGGGCACTTATCCTTTAGTTATAAACCTGAGCCACTAACACCTTGTCCCTCTACTTGTTCTGACCATTGAGTTACCCTCCAATGCTGTACTTTTATGGGAGGAAAGACCCTGTTTAATTATAACAGTTGAGTGATTGTAATCATTAGGAGGTTAGGGGCAATCCTGTGAAGGTCAGTTAGGACACCTAATGTGTCCAGTTGCATGTGGCAATATAGGAGTGTCCTGGGTTTTTGCTGCACTTTATCGATCCTAGCTAAGATGCAACATGACCCTGGCGCTACACTGCTCACCGCACTTATTTTAAAACTGATCAATAGGCCTAATTTTAAACAGAACGACATATGAGGCGCCCGTTGTGGCAGCCACACAACAGCGTTATTACCTAATAGCTCATAGAGTGCAGCCTGCTTGGCTGTCACGAGTGTTTGATTGGGCCGTTTAGAGTCAGGTGCAAAGGTCAGATGTGGAGCGGTACTGAGGACTAAAGCTTCTTGCATGCCTTAGACTTGTCTGTTTCAAGGGGTTAGCGCCTTAAGTAACCTGCATTCTTTTGATCATGGCACCTAATGACACTACTCCACCTCAGATAAATTTTGTAGCTCCTTTGGGAGTCCAGCTAACCAGCATGTCTCACAGATGTCAGAGTTAGTTGTTAAGTAACACTGGTATTTCTTCAGGCGTTATGACTAGCACTTTGGTTGCAGTTTAGCACCTTTACCCTTATTTTATTAATTTACATACTTCGTTGTTGGTTTATTTATTAGAGGTCCACTTGAAGAAACCTGAACCCTGTCGTGTTTAATTTACACCATTTTTTGTCATTGTTCTTGTCTTGCAAGTAAAACAAGACCATGCCAAGCATGTGTGCCTTTTCTGTTCTGGGTCAGGTGTTGCCTTCACTGTCCCCAATCCGCTTTGCACAGTTCACCTTGAGACAGCTGTTCCAGACACGTAATCTCCTGTCCCTGGCCCACTGCCTCCCCCAATTACCTCCCCCCTACTCTTTCGTTCAACATGCACAGCATGCTCTGGGGGATATTGAACAGGAATGCTCATTGCTCAGTATAATGTTTTACTTTACTTCTGTCTTTCAGGCTCGCTACAAGCAGAGTCTGGACCCCACAGTTGATGAGGTAAAGAAACTCTGCATGTCTCTTCGCCGTAATGCCAAGGAAGAACGGGTGTTGTTCCATTACAATGGACATGGTGTGCCTCGGCCCACTGTAAATGGAGAAATCTGGGTCTTCAACAAGGTATTATTATTGGGAAAACGGATGCAGCATATCAAACGTGTCACTTTTTTTTAAGCTTATGTTTGAATTGTTTTATCATTTTCTCTTTCCATTAATGCAGAACTACACCCAGTATATCCCACTGTCCATCTATGACTTACAGACCTGGATGGGCAGCCCGTCCATTTTCGTTTATGACTGCTCCAACGCTGGCATCATTGTCAAGTCCTTCAAGCAGTTTGCCCTGCAGCGAGAGCAGGAGCTGGAGGTACAGCTATTGGGGTGAGGCACTGGGTCGGTCTGCCTATCATGTGTGGCTGGTGTGGTGGCACAATTTTTGTCTGCCTCGCCAAGGCAAGGCAGGGCTTTAGAAGTGACATCCACTTGGCCTGCCTGTCCTGGGCAATTCTGAGGATTGGCATTGAGTGGTTCTGCTTTTCCTGAGCAAAGTCTAAGAAGTTTCTCTTAGTTAGAAGAGGCAGCATTGACTTGAACTTCCTTCTCCAGTCACTTATGAAAGAGATCATTGTTTTGGATGAGCTGCTATGGGTAGGCCTTACAGGCTGGTGAGTGGGTACTAATGGTTTTTTGTTTCCTTCAAGCAGACCTGCCGAGTGGCACTGGTTTGCTATGCCATCCTACTTACCTTCTCCTGAAAATGTGTGAAATGCTTAGCTACCCATGAAACTCCCACACTTGGTTTGGATTTCTTCAGCTGTTTGACTTCCAACTTCCCAGCTCTCTGCTGAGTCTTAGTGTCACAGGCTAATTGCAACATCTGGAATTGTACTCTTGGATAAACAATTCTAGAAGCAAATTTGGCCTAGAACATGAACATGTCATCTTTGACCTGCAAAGTAATCTCTTGCTCTGCTCTGTTCCTTTAGGTTGCTGCTATCAATCCAAATCATCCCTTAGCTCAGATGCCCCTACCTCCTTCGATGAAGAATTGTATCCAACTGGCAGCCTGTGAGGCCAGTGAGCTGCTTCCTATGAACCCTGACCTTCCAGCTGACCTATTTACCTCCTGCTTGACCACACCCATCAAGATAGCATTGCGCTGGTAAGCTCTTTCATAAGACACACAAAAATAACAACCCTTGAACTTGACTTTCTACTATTCACAGGCACTGTATATTTTGGTTATTTAGCTGACATGATTTCTAAATGGGATATGTGAAGTTTTTCATTGATGCTTTTATTTTATGCCCTTAAAAGTCCCATGTAAAAGTCTACTGACTCTCTGGTTTGGTATAGGATATCAGAGCAGACTGGCATTCTGTGATGCCATGATTAGAAATACCAGAAATTATTTTCAGTTGGTGCCAAAATCTGTCTGAACATGCCATCGTATTTACCACCTGAAAGAAACAAGAACAGAAAATTCCATAAATTTGCATTGGAAGTATCTGGGCTTTGGGGAGAGGTGTTCAAGCATCAATGATGATTCTCTCTGATATTTTGAACTGCCTGATGAGATACTGCCTTTTTTAGGGCTGTAGGTCCATAGTAGAGATTCATCACACTTTTTCTTCCTTTTTGCCAGATTTCTGTTATGTCTCTTTTGATGCTGGAGGTGTCTTGTGTGGTTTTGTGCTCTTAATCAAGTCCCTAACAGAGCAATGGGTCCAACCTTGTGCTCACTAGCTGCTACTGCAGATGCTTGCACTCTTTACTATGCTTCTTTGTGAAAGCAATGAATGATTCAGTAGATGTGGCCATTCAAGCAGAAAATGGCAGCTGATGGAGAGCTGGTGTGAAGGGATTTCCTCCGGAAGGGTGGGGGAGGCAGCAGATTCCTGGAAGCACTGGTCAGCGTGGGATGATTTCCAAACAGGATGCTGCATTTTTAAATGGGCTCTTAACAAGAAAGAAGATATTTGGTTTAGTGTTCACTGCTCTTAAGGTTATAGTTACCGACAGTGCAATTTCCAACACAGGTGAGAGCGTGGGCCACTATCCACTGCAAAGTTTGATCTTGGGGTGTGTCTCTCCTTGTCATGGATTATTTCACCCATCCTTTTTCTGTGAGGTTCAGGATATCAACCCTTTAATTTGCTACAACACAGTACACCTTTTTTAATGTGTTATGCTGTTACCACTTGCAACAGGCTAACAGAGGTTTTTCATCTGTTTGTTAAAGAACAGAGAAAATTAACTTTGGTATATCTTGGGATTTCACATGTCTCTTACTTCCCTTATTGATACATGGTCCCAATATATTTCATGCCCACTCAGTTTTCTTGTCCCCTGTTTGTCTGCCTATATAGGTTCTGCATGCAGAAGAGTGCCAAACTTGTACCTGGAGTGACACTGGACCTGATAGAGAAGTAAGTTATTTTACAGGATGTATGCACTGCTGGTAGTGGATTGGGTGCCAATTCCATTCTATCAATTGACGCCCCTAAAGAGCCTAGTGTCTGGCTTATTGAACATTAGCTGCATCATGTTAATAAGGCTGAATACTTGTGCAATTATACAGTGAACCCTCGTTTATCATGGTTAATCCGTTCCAGACTCTACCGTGATAAATGAATTTTCACGAAGTAGGATTCTTTATTTGTAAAATGAATATTTTCGCAGTTAGAGTATAGAAAACCTGTTTACGACTTTTTAAATACATTTTTTAACATTATTAGAGCCCTCTAGACATAAAATAACACCCTTTAGTCACCATTACACTCGTATTACACAAAATATGAGAAAATAAGACATATTAGACGTTACAAATATATTATTACTAGGCTCACCTGCCTTTTAAGGCGACCGACTTTTATCCTCAATTTGTGTGCGCTCCATGTGTACATCAGGCATGTAAGTGTAGGGAATGAGAACATCAAAGTGCCCATTCATAACATCTCCCAAAAACTTAAAAGTTTTTTTATCCCCTCGAGTGCCTGTCCAAAGTCGTACAATGTCAGCCCGAATCTGTACCGCTAAAGACGTAGTTTCATGCACTATATATAAGCTATAGATGAGAATAAGCAAGCACCATCTCCCCTGATATTTACTACGCGGTGAGGGATTTGTACTCCATCAACATTAATTATTTCCAGAGACATAATTTTGTCTATTTTTCCAGCGCATCGCGCACAAAAGCAAGGGAACAATGGCAGCACCACAACTCTGCTCACATCGCATCGCTTCGGACCTCAAGCTGCAAGTAGTAAGTCTGTAATAAGCAGAATACCGCTACGCTTTGCACTCATGGGACAGAAGGACAATCCTTAACGCTTTTATATAGTAGATTATTGTACTGTACATTTAATTACACACAACCAGTAACCTATGAAGGCACAACCTCAGTAGGAGAGTCTTCAGGTGGTGCAGTATCTTCAGCAGGTGCGTCGTTGTCTTCTTCTGCTGAAGGAGTAGGCAGTGGGTGTCTGGATGCACGGCTGAAGAACATATTGATAGGCAGTTGCTGGTGCTGTCTTTTCATATGCGTGAGGAGGCTTTTGTAGAGTATTGCCATCTTTGATCATATCCAAGAGTTTCACCTTCTCTTGGATAGTAAGCATCTTCCTCCAGTGCTTAGTTTTATTGTCAGAAGGTTTAGAAAAAGCAGCACGTTTAGGAACCATTGTGGGGCTTAGATAAAAGTTCTCAGAAAGCGCATGCGTAGTGACGTAAGCGTGTATGAGAAAAAATCGCGATAGAGTGAAGCCGCGAAAGTCGAATCGTGATATAGCGAGGGATCACTGTATTGTGTTTTACATTTATAATTAATTTTCAGTGATCAGTTTTCATTTTGACATTAAAGAGCAACTTTCTGTTGATCAGTGTCAGTAAAGCCAAATTAAATCCAGTGTGATTTAATATTGTATAATAATAAAATGTGAAAACTTGTGAATACTTTTTATAGGGCTCTGTGGCAACAAAGGATAAACCCAAGAACCTTCAAATACATGTTACAGTTACAATCTGAAGTGTAGAATTAAGAAGAATACAGTTGGTAGTAAAGAATGGAGTTAAAACACAAAGTCAGGTTGATTTAAATGTTGGAGAGAAGATGTGAATTTTTAAGTAAGGTTGGCAAGTCCACCAATGGAAGTTCACAAATAGACTGAAGAAGACAATTCCAAAGAGAAGGAGGCAGAAAACTGAATGTGCACTTGATAAGATACCAAATGTTGAAAAATGGAAACTACAATGTAAACATAGTAGTGAACATGATCCGTACCTAAAAAATCATCAGGACAAATGTGTAACAAATACAGAAGAAGAAGTAAATCAATTTTGCGTCAAAAAGAGCAAAGCATAAAGAAATTGTTTCAGTAGGCAGAATAATGATGTATAAATATGTTTTACTTGTATACTTTTATCTCACTGATAAAAAAGTGCAGTGGCACCGAAAAAATAAGACTAATCCAAAATATCTCCCTCTTTAGCAAAAGATTATGAAGGCCAGTACAGTGAACTGGTAATGAAACATCCCCTAGAACAGAGCATTTCAAGTCACTGATTATGTGATTAGTGGATTTAGTGTCTAGCAACGGCACACATCTAATTTCTAACATGACTCTGGTGCACAAGAATTCTGTCTCTAATTGGGGTGCATGTTTATCCCACATGGAGTGGCATCCACAGCGTTTTGGTTTACTGTTCTGACCCTGATGACCTTAATGAACATAAATGATTCACCTGCTTTCTGTGCTATTTCAGTTGATGTTTTAACAAGGAGAGGTCTTCATTTAAGTGACCCTTGTTCTTGCTCTGTTATTAGCCTTCCTAATGAGATACTCTTTATAGTCTTCTTTTATTCCATTGTGGGTTGTCTTCTTTTCTTTGTTTTAACTATCTCAGCACTATCTTTTTCATTGTTACATATTTGGATTGAAGAATGACTTTTATGACTGAAGCACATCAACAAGTTGGGTCTTTTTTGTGGATAGTTAATAGGAGTAGCTGATGGAATATACGGTATGTTTTTCATGTACAGCTCAGCCAGTCAGCTAGTGTTTTTTGATTTTCATCATGCTGTTAAGTTTTATCTTTTGCTTCGATTTTTAAAATAACATAACTTTCTCAAACATGTTTATTTTAGTTCACAGTCTCAGGAGGCTGGTGCCAGCACTGGGTGCAAAGGGGAAACTGACCTTGAATGGGACTCCAATTCATTATTAGCCAAACTCAAAAATGCAAATGCAGATACATCCACACTCGGACAGTAATATTGTAGAACCACCAATAAACTTAACATAAACCTCATCCATAACTGGGAGAACAATTAAACTCCACACAACAACAACTGGCTGATTTAAACCATGGAACCTGTAAAGGAGCAGCACTAATGAATGCACAACTATGCTGTGGCCCAGTTGTAATGATGACTATTTACCATAAGTTTTTTTTTTTTTTTTAAATAACCAATGAGTCCGTAGTCAGATTTCAGGTTTATCTTTCCTTTGGTTTAACTGAGCCCTTACTTTTAAAATATGTATAGCAATTTAAACTGTTATAATACCAGCTGTTGCCGATATTTGTTTATTGCTGTTATGCTTGCTTTTAAGGTTGACCACAGATAGTATTTGCCTATCTTTTGTTAGAAAGTTGGTTAGATATTCTCAGTATAGTCTGCCTTGTGAGCTTGGTGGAGAGGGGCCAGAACACAGGCGCCAAACTAATCAGTGGCATTGAGCCAGTTGCTGGCGCCTAATGTTTTGTTGTAGAGGAATTCTCAGTTGATGAAACTCTGATCTTGTTGTACCAGTTAACATTTTAAACTGTCAGAAGATTATGAGTGAGAACCTAGTATAGTACCTTTAAGGCCATTCAGAGATTAATTTTTATTACTGAAGGTGTACATATAGTATACTGCAATTTACTGTAATTGCCTAAGTGTCTTATGGTCTTCTTTAGGATTCCTGGACGGCTGAATGACAGGCGGACACCATTAGGGGAGCTGAACTGGATCTTCACAGCAATTACTGACACAATTGCCTGGAATGTGCTGCCCCGAGGTGAGCTTACAGAGTTATGCTGGTTGGCTTACTTCTCTATCTTGGACTCTACACTGAGATGGAGATGATGTTGGATCAGCCTTTCTTCCCTCCAGACTGTTAGTACATTATTGCTTTTAAATATTAAGAGTGTTTTCACAAATCTGAAGATGCAAAAGATTGTAGTGTGTCAAACAAACAAATTCATCCAGCAGATCAATACGTAATAGCTTTTCTTTTGCAAAGTGACAGCTCTTACCACACCCCCCAAAAGTAAGAAGACGACTTCCTTAGCAATTTTGACCTATCCACTTGTAAGCCTTTTTGTGAACCTCTTCCTGACCAAGTCATTAAGTATCCCATTCCTACTGAAAGAGAATTACACATTTGCTCATCTCATTTGTCACATTAACCCTTTTGTAGCACAACTCTATATTTCCAAACATACAGATTCATTTGCTCAAAGCATTTTAACCCACTCATCCTGCTTGTCTCTAATCTTGCTGAGATATTCTTGGAAGTGCCTTAAGCCCCATCATTCAACATAACATGCACCCTAGATTGATGTCATTTTCTCTTTAGATCTTTTTCAGAAGCTGTTTCGTCAGGACCTGTTAGTTGCCAGCTTGTTCCGTAATTTCCTGTTGGCAGAGAGAATTATGAGATCATACAATTGCACACCAGTGAGCAGCCCGCGCTTGCCGCCAACCTACATGCATGCTATGTGGTAAGTGGTAACCATGGAGCAGCAGTCCTGGAAAAACAGAACTTGGAATAAGGAGCATGCCACTAGGACCATGTGTACCCATAGTGCTGTGAAAAATGATTTGACCCCTTCCAGATATTGTGAATGGCTTCAAATATTTATACAAAATATAATATTATATATAGGGCATCGGAGTTAACATACACCAACACTTCTAAATTTCCTTTGTTTGTAATAAAAGTCAGACAATCTGTTTTGCCTGTTTGAGTGAGTAGCTTTTCAATTAACTAACCAACATTAATTGATAATCAGACTTGGCTAACTGAATATAGCTAGACCTTATTGCAGTTAGTACGGTTGAACCTAAACCTCACCATATATTTACCTTGCCATATGAGTTAAGTTGTCACTGCAAGATGAATAGCTAATAGTACTTTAACTGTCCCAAGGGGGACAAGTAAATTGTCATAGAGAGGATGTAAAGCATTGTACAAACTGACCATCTGCTTTGTCTTCATTATCTACTCTGCCACTACCACCTGTGGGGCTAGAGTGTATCCTGTAACTGAGCCTGATTTATTAATCAGCTAGTTGATTCGGTGGAACTGTTTTGAAGTGATAATAATAATAATAATTCAATACATTTATATTTTGCATTTCTCCCTATTCAAAGCGCTTCAGTGAGGGGGAGCCGCTACAGCAACCACTAATGGGTAGCGTCCACCTGAATGATGTGACGGCAGCCATTTTTGCATCAGTATGCTCACCACACATTAGCCGTTGGGTGCTGAAGTGGTGACAGAGAGGGCCAATTAGAGGCTAGAATGACTAGTCTGTTAATCTGTGGTGGGCAATTTAGTCTGAACATCAGGAAACACCATACTTTTTACAAAGGATGCCCAGGGATCTTTCATGACCACAGGGAATCAGGACCTCGGTTTTACACCTCATCCAAAGGACAGCATCATTTTTACAGCACAGTATCTCTGTCACTCCACTAGGACATTGGGATACACAATCAGACCACAGCTTTCCTAGATGGTCTCCAATCCAAGTACTGGGCTAGGCCTGAACATGCTTAGTTTCAAGTGGATGACCTATTCTGAAGGTTACCAGCCCAGCATACCACAATATAGAAAATCACATTGGATATCACAGAGTTCTAAAACATCTAAAGGATATCATTATACAAATTTAAACTAGGAAAGTCTGCTCTACCCTTTCTTATATTGTCCTTTTGTGTTATTAAACCAGTCCAGTCTGCCACTGATGTGGATCATAAAGTACTTGTAGCAGTGCAGCACCTCCACATCCCCTCCTTGAATAGTGATCGGGTGTAAAGGCTGTTGGCTGCAGCAAAAGTCAATAACCAGTTTGTTAGTTTTGCTAATGTTTAGTTGCAGGCAATTCCCTTTGTGCCGGGAAACAAAATTCTCCACTGGTCTTCTATACTCTACGGATCTAGAACAACATTATGCCTTAATCAAAGGAAACCCAAGGAGAACAGGAAAAAGCTGTTGAAGCTTACCAATTGGTAAATGGTTGCAAAACATTTCTAAGGCACTGGAACTCCATACACCACAGTGAGAGCCATTATCTTCTAAAGGAGAACATTTGAGAAAAGTATAGAATCTTGGTAGGAAAGGCCGGCATGGCAAAATTACCCCAAGGACAGAGCAAAAAATCATTCAGTCACACAAGATCTGAGAATAGCATCCAAAGAAGTAATCCTCAGCAAAAGTCAGTGTTTATGACTCAATTATAAGGAAGAGAGAGAGTAAAAATGGGATTCATGAGAAAGTGGCAAAATGAAAACCTCTGATATCTAAAAGAAATATCGGTGCTCATCTGACATTTGCAAATAAATATTTGGATAATCCCCAAACCTTTTCAAATAATGTTCAGTGAACAGATGCATTATAAGAAACACTTATTGGATGAAACTGGCCCCAATGTGTCTGGCATAAATCTAGTACAACATTTGACAATAAGAACATCATATCCACAATAAGTGATGGGGGCAGTAGTGAGATGATGTGGCCATAAGTACACCACTAACTGAGGTACATTACTACTTTGGCAAAAAAACACATCTTGCATAAATATTGTTGTGTCCCTGCCTAGAATTGTGATGGTATGAGTATGCTTTGCTGCTTCATGACCTAGAAGATTTGCCATTATTGAGGTAATAATGAATTTTATACTTTACCACAGTGTTCTTGAGAATGTCCAGTATTCTGTGACCTGAAGCTCTAGTGTAATTGGGGCTATGCAGCAAGGTCAATGTCCCAAAACACAACAGTAAGTCTACAACTGAATGTCTCAAAAGAAACAAAACTATATTTTTGGAATGGACTAGTCAAAGTCTTGACATTACCCTAACAGAGAATGCAATGGCAGAAACTGAAACAAGGCATTCTGCATGCAAACCTACCAGTGTGTCTGAATTTAAGCAGCTCTACAAAGACAAGTGATGTGAAAGACCGATATCAAAGTATAGGACGTGTTAATTAGTGATTATTGTTGCTAAAGGTGATGAAACTAACTAACCAAATACATTTGCACACAGGTGATAGGGGTGTAGAATAACAGAAAGTAAGGATGTGTGTATTGTGTGTTCTCTATTTTTTTTTCTAAAGGTGTGAGGCCATTCATTGTATAAAAGATGCAAAAACAGAGAGGAGTTTAGAAAAGGGACACATACTTTTTCACAGCACAGTATCCTATGAATCTACTCTCACCCTAAGTTCAGTTCAATGTATTTAAAAAAATATAAACTCTGTTGGTCCTCTGAGAATTTGGAGTTTTGACCACTGCCCATCCCCCAACAATATTCAACCTGTGTCTATGGAGGTTCCTTTACCACAAAAGGAGTCTGGTGGTCCCCCAGATGCCTCTTCTCTTGCAATTTTTCTGGTAATCTCTAAAGTCAGTGCAAACATTTTGGCTAAGTAGCTGAAGTGTTGAAATAGAAAGCACAAGGTTGACCATTTGGTACTCACCCCACCCACCCTCTTTTGGTGACCCTGAGTAAGTTGCTTAATTTGCCTACACCCATTTTGAAAGCCATACATTCAGTCAGTTATCCTGTAATTGTGTACTTTTAAAATCGCTTGGAATTAACAGTCACTAAAGAACTGTAACACATACAATGTGTTTGTTCATCCTCATTAGTTAAACACTGAAGAGACCTTGCAATATGATCTTTTTTCTTTTTTCCCCTCCTCTAGGCAGGCATGGGATCTAGCGGTTGACATCTGTTTGTCTCAGTTGCCCACCATTATCAAGGAAGGAACAGCTTTCAGAGTGAGTTTTCAGGAGAGGCTGATGTCACCTGTTATCTGACAGACATGTTGGTGAAGGTCAATAAATAGGGTTTTTAGTGAATTTGAGGTAGTTCAGATTTTTCTTAAATTTGACATTTCAGTTTACAGGTATGGTGTGTGTGTATATATATATATATATATATATATATATATATATATATATATATATATATATATATATATATATATATATATACATACACACACACACACATACAGTGCTTCTGGAAAGTATTCACAGCGCATCACTTTTTCCACATTTTGTTATGTTTACAGCCTTATTCCAAAATGGATTAAATTCATTTTTTTCCTCAGAATTCTACACACAACACCCCATAATGACAACATGAAAAAAGTTTACTTGAGGTTTTTGCAGATTTATTAAAAATAAAAAAATTGAGAAAGCACATGTACATAAGTATTCACAGCCTTTGCCATGATACTTAAAACTGAGCTCAAGTGCATCCTGTCTCCCCTGATCATCCTTGAGATGTTTCTGCAACTTAATTGGAGTCCACCTGTGGTAAATTCAGTTGATTGGACATGATTTGGAAAGGCACACACATGTCTATATAAGGTCCCACAGTTGACAGTTCATGTCAGAGCACAAACCAAGCATGAAGTCAAAGGAGTTGTCTATAGACCTCCCATACAGGATTGTCTCGAGGCACAAATCTGGGAAAGGTTACAGAAAAATTTCTGCTGCTTTGAAGGTCCCAATGAGCACAATGGCCTCTATCATCCGTAAGTGGAAGAAGTTCGAAACCACCAGGACTCTTCCTAGAGCTGGCCGGCCATCTAAACTGAGTGATCGGGGGAGAAGGGCTTTAGTCAGGGAAGCGACCAAGAACCCGATGGTCACTCTGTCAGAACTCCAGAGGTCCTCTGTGGAGAGAGGAGAACCTTCCAGAAGGACAACCATCTCTGCAGCAATCCACCAATCAGGCCTGTATGGTAAAGTGGCCAGACGGAAGCCATTCCTTAGTAAAAGGCACGTGGCAGCCCGCCTGGAGTTTGCCTAAAGGCACCTGAAGGACTCTCAGACCATGAGAAACAAAATTCTCTGGTCTGATGAGACAAAGATTAAACTCTTTAGTGTGAATGCCAGGCGACACGTTTGGAGGAAACCAGGCACCACTCATCACCATCCCTACTGTGAAGCATGGTGGTGGCAGCATCATGCTGTGGGGATGTTTTTCAGTGGCAGGAACTGGGAGACTAGTCATGATAAAAGGAAAGATGACTGCAGCAATGTACAGAGACATCCTGGATGAAAACCTGCTCCAGAGCGCTCTTGACCTCAGACTGGGGCGACGGTTCATCTTTCAGCAGGACAACGACCCTAAGCACACAGCCCAGATATCAAAAGAGTGGCTTCAGGACAACTCTGTGAATGCCCTTGAGTGGCCCAGCCAGAGCTCAGACTTGAATCCAATTGAACATCTCAGGAGAGATCTTAAAATGGCTGTGCAGCGACGCTTCCCAACCAACCTGATGGAGCTTGAGAGGTGCTGCAAAGAGGAATGGGCGAAATTGGCCAAGGATAGGTGTGCCAAGCTTGTGGCATCATATTCAAAAAGACTTGAGGCTGTAATTGCTGCCAAAGGTGCATCGACAAAGTATTGAGCAAAGGCTGTGAATACTTATGTACATGTGATTTCTCAGTTTTTTATTTTTAATAGATTTGCAAAAACCTCAAGTAAACAGTTTTCACATTGTCATTATGGGGTGTTGTGTGTAGAATTCTGAGGAAAAAAATGAATTTAATCCAGTTTGGAATAAGGCTGTAACATAACAAAATGTGGAAAAAGTGATGCGCTGTGAATACTTTCCGGATGCACTGTATATAAAAAACAAATATACAGTCATATGAAAAAGTTTGGGAACCCTTCTCAGCCTGCATAATAATTTACTGTACTTTCAACAAAAAAAGATAATAGTGGTATGTCTTTCAGTTCCTAGGAACATCTGAGTACTGGGGTGTTTTCCGAGCAAAGATTTTTAGTGAAGCAGTATTTAGTTGTATGAAATTAAATCAAATGTGAAAATCTGGCTGTGCAAAAATTTGGGCACCCGTGTAATTTTGCTGATTTGAATGCATGTAACTGCTCAATACTGATTACTAGCAACACCAAATTGGTTGTATTTGCTCACTAAGCCTTGAACTTCATAGACACGTGTGTCCAATCATGAGAAAAGGTATTTAAGGTGGTCAGTTGCAAGTTGTGCTTCCCTTTGACTCTCCTCTGAAGAGTGACTGCATGGGATCTTCAAAGCAACTCTCAAAGATCTGAAAACAAAGATTGTTCAGTATCATGGTTTAGGAGAAGGCTACAAAAAGCTATCTCAGAGGTTTAAACTGTCAGTTTCAACTGTAAGGAATGTATGGAAATGGAAGGCCACAGGCACAGTTGCTGTTAAACCCAGCAGGTCTGGTAGGCTAAGAAAAATACAGGAGCGGCATATGCGCAGGATTGTGAGAATAGTTACAGACAACCCACAGATCACCTCCAAAGACCTGCAAGAACATCTTGCTGCAGATGGTGCATCTGAACATAATTCTACAATTCAGCGCAATTTGCACAAAGAACATCTGTATGGAAGGGTGGTGAGAAAGAAGCCCTTTCTGCACTCACGCAACAAACAGAGTCGCTTGTTGTATGCAAATGCTCATTTAGACAAGCCAGATTCATTTTGGAACAAAGTGCTTTGGACTGATGAGACAAAAATTGAGTTATTTGGTCATAACAAAAAATGCTTTGCATGGCGGAAGAACAACACCGCATTCCAAGAAAAACACCTGCTACCTACTGTCAAATTTGGTGGAGGTTCCATCATGCTGTGGGCTGTGTGGCTAGTTCAGGGACTGGGGCCCTTGTTAAAGTTGAGGGTCGGATGAATTCAACCCAATATCAACAAATTCTTCAGGATAATGTTCAAGCATCAGTAACAAAGTTGAAGTTATGCTGGGGTTGGATATTCCAACAAGACAATGACCCAAAACACAGTTCAAAATCTACAAAGGCATTCATGCAGAGGAAGAAGTACAGTGTTCTGGAATGGCCGTCACAGTCCCCTGACATGAATATCATCGAAAATCTATGGGATGATTTGAAGCAGGCTGTCCAAGCTCGGCAGCCATCAAATGTAACTGAACTGGAGAGATTTTGTATGGACGAATGGTCAAAAATACCTTCATCCAGAATCCAGACACTCATCAAAGGCTATAGGAGGCGTCTTAGAAGCTGTTATATTTGCAAAAGGAGGCTCAACTAAGTATTGATGTAATGTCTCTGGTGGGGTGCCCAAATTAATGCACCAGTCTAATTTTTTTATGATGCATATTTTCTGTTGATCCAATAAACTTAATGTCACTGCTGAAATACTACTGTTTCCATAAGGCATGTCATATATTAAAAGGAAGTTGCTACTTTGAATTCTCAGCCAATGATAAACAAAAATCCAAAGAATTAAGAGGGGTTCCCAAACTTTTTCATATGACTGTATATATCCTTTTTGGTTTTGTTTTTTTATAGGAACATGTGTAAATATATTTTGTATGTATGTATATATCTGTTCTGTTAAAAATATATACCCATGACTACCCGAATGCAAGCGTAATGTTTACAGATGTTGTGTAACCAAATTAATGGTTGTAGTCCAAAATAACAAATACCAAAATATAACAAAGTGGAGCCAGTCAAACAAATCAAGATCACAATATCGAAATATCAAAGGAACCATGCAAGCACAGTGTAAATAAAATACAACATGCAAACTAATTCTATGCTTTGCTACTGTTATGCACCATGAGGCTATTAAGGACTGAGCCTGCTCTGTTGCCTGCACCATATGTGACACTACCTTGTACCATTAGCGATGACCCATTTGAACCAAGTGCTTTTTGTCTTCACAGCACAGCCCCTTCTTTGCAGAGCAGCTTACTGCCTTCCAGGTTTGGTTGACCATGGGAGTTGAGAATAGGAATCCTCCAGAACAACTGCCCATTGTCCTACAGGTAGGACTAAAAACATGATCATGAAATGAATGTGAAGCTGTCAAATATGACAGAGGTACAGTTAGGTCCATAAATATTTGGACAGACACCTTTTTTCTAATTTTGGTTCTGTACATTACCACAATGAATTTTAAATGAAACCACTCAGATGCAGTTGAAGTACAGACTTTCAGCTTTAATTCAGTGGGTTGAACAAAAAGATTGCATAAAAATGTGAGGCAACTAAAGCATTTTTAACACAATCCCTTTATTTCAGGGGCTTAAAAGTAATTGGACAAATTAAATAACTGGAAATAAAATGTTCATTTTTAATACTTGGTTGAAAACCCTTTGCTGGCAATGCCAGCCTGAAGTCTTGAACTCTTGGGCATCACCAGATGCTGGGTTTCCTCCTTTTTAATGCTCTGCCAGGCCTTTACTGCAGCGGCTTTCAGTTGCTGTTTGTTTGTGGGCCTTTCTGTCCAAAGTTTAGTCTTCAATAAGTGAAATGCATGCTCAATTGGGTTAAGATCAGGTGACTGACTTGGCCATTCAAGAATTTTCCACTTCTTTGCTTTAATAAACTCCTGGGTTGCTTTGGCTGTATGTTTTGGGTCATTGTCCATCTGTATCATGAAACGCCGCCAAATCAATTTGACTGCATTTAGATGGATTTGAGCAGACAATATGTCTCTGAACACCTCAGAATTCATTCGGCTGCTTCTGTCCTGTGTCACATCATCAATAAACATTAGTGTCCCAGTGCCACTGGCAGCCATGCGTGCCCAAGCCATCACACTGCCTCCACCGTGTTTTACAGATGATGTGGTATGCTTTGGATAATGAGCTGTTCCACCTTCTCCATACTTTTTCTTGCCATCATTCTGGTAGAGGTTGATCTTGGTTTCATATGTCCAAAGAATGTTTTTCCAGAACTGTGCTGGCTTTTTTAGATGTTCTTTAGCAAAGTCCAATCTAGCCTTTCTATTCTTGAGGCTTATGAGTGGCTTGCACCTTGCAGTGCACCCTCTGTATTTACTTTCATGCAGTCTTCTCTTTATGGTAGACTTGTATATCGATACGCCGACCCCTGGAGAGTGTTGTTCACTTGGTTGGCTGTTGTGAAGGGGTTTCTCTTCACCATGGAAATGATTCTGCGATCATCCACCACTGTTGTCTTCCGTGGACGTCCAGGTCTTTTGCGTTGCTAAGTTCACCAGTGCTTGCTTTCTTTCTCAGGATGTACCAAACTGTAGATTTTGCCACTCATAATATTGTAGCAATTTCTTGGATGGGTTTTTTCTGTTTTCACAGCTTAAGGATGGCTTCTTTCACCTGCATGGAGAGCTCCTTTGACCGCATGTTGTCTGTTCACAGCAAAATCTTCCACATGCAAGCACCACACCTCAAATCAACTCCAGGCCTTTTATCTGCTTAATTGATAATGACATAACGACGGACTTGAACACACCTGCCCATGAAATAGCCTTTGAGTCAATTGTCCAATTACTTTTGAGCCCCTGAAATGAAGGGATTGTGTTAAAAAAAGCTTTAGTTGCCTCACATTTTTATGCAATCGTTTTGTTCAACCCACTGAATTAAAGCTGAAAGTCTGCACTTCAACTGCATCTGAGTTGTTTAATTTAAAATTCATTGTGGTAATCTACAGAACCAAAATTAGAAAAAAGTTGTCTCTGTCCAAATATTTATGGACCTAACTGTATTAGTGCAATGTGATTGCATTACACAAAGTTGGATGTTGTTATTAAACTGCTTTTTGATTGGCAAGGCCAGGGAAAGTGAGATTAGGACTGGAAAATTGTCCTTTGGGGGCACAACAGTGATATTTGGAGAGAGGCCTCATGTGAATCAGTGAGATCTCTGCCATAGAGGAGCACAGGACATTGATGTTCGTACTTAGCGGTGAGATTTGAATCCAAGAGGGATACTGGACAATGAATTTGCAAATAAAGTGACAATCCCAGATGGGGTTAAATTTGTTAGTGACCATATCCATGTCAGGAAGAGGGACATGAGGTATTGAGGTGAGTGCTAAATGATCAGACTTGAGTTGTTTGTTAGAAAAAAAAAAAAAATGCAAGCCGCTGAAAATACATGTGAAAAACCAGGCTTGGGTTGCAAAAAGTACTGAATATCGACAGTAATTAAAGGCATTAATGATATGCAATCCAGTTTATTTCTTGTTAACAAGCTTGGCCAACCAAACACATTCACAAATGCAGTTAAAGCAAAAAAACAAAATGAAACAAACGTATGCATATATATATTAAGTTAAGATCACGTGGAAGTGGAGAAGATGAAGTTACAACTCCAATCTGCCTAGATCTGAGAGAAACTAAACCGTGGGGATCCATGGCCCTGTGTAAAAAGGCAGTTCAAGGTCTGTATATCTTTCTTAGGAGAGTTGGAACATGTTCATAATAATGTTACCAAAAGTCTGATGGAAAAGCTGAGAAAATGTGAAAAATGTAATAGTCTATCACAGTGATATGATCAATAATGATATGAGCAGAAGCCTTAACATGAGTGTGCTGTACTAAATTAATTAGTTTTTGGACTTGATTTAAATGCTGAATTCAGCGGAAAATTTCATTTTTGGTAGGCAAAGTTTAGTGCCCTATAGCTGAAGGCTCAGACTCTTCTAGTAGTTTTAATTACCATTAGTATTTTAATGAGGACAAGATATTACGATCACACAAATGTATGTGTGAAACATCAACCTGAATTTAGAACTGATTGGCCAAACATTGGGGCAGAAAGATGAGAATTTTCTAGCCAGATTCTGACAAAAAAAGGACCGTGGGAAATGAGACTAGTTGTGCGTGATCAGGTCCCAAGAGGCAGTCAGGTCCTTAAATTTAATTCAGAGTGACCAGATGTGTCAGGAGTATTATTGCTTATTGACAGCACATTTTTTGTTGTCTTAAGTGGTCAGGTTCAAGTTGAAGAAAGGAACAGTACGATTACAGATGAGTTTCCAGTTTCTGTCCAGAGAAGTTAATGGATCTACAATTACTGTAGTGACCAGCCATGAATTACTGAAAGACTTGGGACAGAAATTACAAATCACTGGATGAGTTACATAATGACCACTGAGAGAACTTCTTTTATCTAGCAGTTTTATTTGTGGGTTGTGTCCATCCGAGTTTGGGTGGCTTATGTTATGCTTGAAATGCATCTGGACAGAAGCTTTTATCTGGTGCCTGCCTTCACTGTTACAGCAAACCTCACCCCTCCACAACACCCCCAACATAAACATATAACTAAGGCAGAGCGCCCAGCAGCTGTCCTTCTCCAGATGGTAGTACTGCTCTCATGCCCATGTAACCGAGGATTAATGAGATGCCCACGACTTTTTTTTTTTTTTTTCCTCTCCACAACTGACTGACTGCCTGGCTGCAGGGTGCTGTTTTTATTTAAGAGAAGCCTATTGTCACTGTTGCTTGCAGCATTCCTGCACATGCACCTAGGATGTAGTGTCGCAGCAGTCATGATGTGGCTCATTCTTTGGTCTGCAGTTCACTGAATCTGTTGGATGAATATTTGTCAAAATTAATCCTTTGATAAGGAGCTTGAGGAGCGGAGATGGATGCAGCAGAGTCAGCAGATTAGAAGGGGCTTAAGGTTGAACGATTCTCTGGGTGGGTGGGGTTTTAAATTGGGAGGACAGTTGTGTGCATGTGTACACGCTCATTTGAGTGTATGTGCGTGAAAAACATGGGATGTAAAGGCAAAGTGGCCAATTCTCCATTGGGACTAAGCTCTTTGCTAGCTTAAAAGTAATGTTTCCTTTTTAGATACCATTAACATCATTCCCAACTCTATGTACATTTAAAGTATTAGTTTTATTTCTTTCTTCCACAGGTCCTGCTGAGCCAAGTTCACCGCCTTCGAGCATTAGACCTGCTTGGTCGCTTCTTGGATCTAGGGCCCTGGGCTGTCAGTCTGGTAAACTGCTTCCTTTTGTGTTCAGTCCCTAGTCTACAGGTGATGTAAATATAAGCTGAACCCACAGTGTATTCCCCCACAGGCACTCAGTGTTGGGATCTTCCCTTACGTTCTCAAACTCCTGCAGAGTTCAGCACGGGAACTGCGGCCACTGCTTGTTTTCATCTGGGCCAAAATCCTGGCTGTGGACAGCGTGAGTATTCAGTATGTTCCTCCCCAGATGTGCCTGTCATTCTCCAGAGCATGAGATACATTTGCTGTCTCAATAAGTCATCATGATTATCACCTGTGTTACTCCATTTTCCAAATACACAGTTGGTCAAGCACTACTGTCTTCTAACATATCCACATTTTGAGGAGTTTCAGTTGTCTGCAAAGCTACTTTCCCACCCATGGTTTTCTGTCTTGCTTAGCAGTTCATGAACTTCCAGGATGTAAGACGTTTTAAATGTTAACTTTCTTTGTGTTCTACTCCTCTTTGGCTTTCAAACTCACTACACCCCCACCAAAAATTTGGGATACTGCCATAGCTGTACTTAAAGAGTGACCAGTTGCAACATTAGATTTTGTAAATTGTTAACTTTTTAGTGATTATATGTCTTAACTGGTTTTATGTTCTTTCAATTCCCTTAAAATCTGCAGTCCTGCCAAGCAGACCTGGTGAAGGACAATGGACACAAGTACTTCTTGTCTGTCCTGGCTGACCCTTACATGCCAGTAAGTTGTGGCTGTCCTGGATGATGTTATCTTCTAAGGGTTGCTTCCACATCCAATCTCTTGGGTACATTTTTTCTTTACTTCACAGGCTGAGCACAGAACCATGGCAGCTTTCATCTTGGCAGTTATTGTCAACAGTTACAATACGGGGCAAGTAAGTCCAACCGTTTGGAAGTCTAGGGTGCTGAGTGACACTTAATCTTTTAATTCTGTACTAATGAACTGTCTCCTTAGGAGGCCTGTCTGCAAGGAAATCTGATTGCTATCTGCCTAGAACAACTAAATGACCCACACCCCCTGTTACGACAGTGGGTAGCAATCTGCCTTGGACGGATCTGGCAGAACTTTGACTCGGCCCGCTGGTGTGGTGTACGAGACAGTGCCCATGAGAAGCTCTACAGCTTGCTTTCTGATCCCATTCCTGAGGTAAGAAGAGTCTACTATCTCTGTGGCCCAATTAATCTCATTTGGAAGACAAAATCGCTGATTTTTGTCTTGACAGGTTCGCTGTGCTGCAGTTTTTGCTCTTGGCACCTTTGTGGGAAACTCTGGTGAACGGACAGATCACTCAACTACAATTGACCACAATGTAGCTATGATGCTAGCACAACTTATCAATGATGGCAGTCCGGTGGTTCGCAAAGTGAGTCTCAAGTCAGCCTCTTGCCCCTTTCTTTTATTGCCTGTCTAAATGAGTCCATCTTTGGACAAGTTGCCCAATATTCTTGGGAATCCTCTGTCAGTGGCTGATTACAGTGTTTTCCTATAGGAGCTGGTTGTGGCTCTGAGTCATCTAGTGGTCCAGTATGAGAGCAATTTTTGCACTGTGGCTCTCCAGTTTATGGAAGAGGAGCGCAGCTATGCTGTGCATTCACCAGCCAACAACACAGGTAGGTCTGGCTCTTCTTTCAATAGCTTCCATTTATGAATAGCCCACTAATTTCTGTGCTTTTTGCTTTTGTTCAGAGCCAGGAACTTTGACTCCTGTAAAGGACACGTCTGCCATTCCACGTCTGCGCTCGGTCAGCTCTTATGGGAACATCCGTGCTGCTGCCTCAGCTCGCAGCCTAAATAAGAGCCTTCAGAATCTGAACCTTAGTGATGAAGGTAAAGTCCTATTGCCTGTCTGTATGGCAAGATCAGGCATCTTTCAGTGTTCCTACCAGGCATAGTGTTTAGCCAGATCCTATTTTCTACCCTAAAGAGACAGCACAAACCTATGCTTTCCCTTTCCAAAGAAAGAACATCATTCTATGTGCCTGTCTTGGAAAGATGACAACCAAAGGGCTCTTTTAAATGAAGTACACCAAGTCCCTATTTGCTCACTTTAACAGATGCACCTCCACCTTAAAGTACCTCCCCGTTTCCCACATTACCTCTCACAGATTACCGGCCAAGAACCTGAAACAGAGAAGCCATTACTGATGGCTTTTTTTTCCTTCTATCCTTCTCCACAGGAGTCCCTGTTGCCTTCTCTCCTGGCAACCTGAGTACAAGCAGCAGTGCCAGCAGTACACTGGGCAGCCCAGATAATGATGAGTACATTTTGTCCTTTGAGACCATAGACAAAATGAGGAGGGTTAGCTCTTACTCGTCTCTCAATTCCCTGATAGGTAAGTGTATAACTGACGCCCACAGTGCCACCCTATGGCTCAATGATTTGTCATTGCAGATCAAGATGTGTCATACACCTGCTGAGCGTGCTTTTGCCTGGCCATCTGTGCAGTGTCGCTTGCCAGATTGGATAAAGCTGAGGGTCATGTGGTTGAGCTCTGTTACTTGCCTTGTACTGCTCTAGTGGCTGCCTCATTCATGCTACCCACCCTTAGATTTACTTGATCAGTAAGCTGTTGTTTACTGAAGCCACTGATGTGGGAGGAATTACTGTGTCATTTCCTTGTGTGCTTGCTTAAGAACAGAAAGCAGCATGCTTTTTAATGTAGTTGTCCAGATTGAGCCGCTACACCTTCACTGGAAATCATATTTCTAACAGTGAAAGGGTATTCCTGTAAGTGCAAACCTCTTTGTAGAGTGTTCCAGAAGTCCAGCTTACGTTAAAAAGTTTGGTCTTTTTCAGTGGCTGTGTTATTGTTCTTTTAAACTTGGAAGCTGCAGTCAGTTAACAGGTTTCAGCTTTTTTGGGGCATTAGGAGATGCTGCTGTATCATCAGTGCTCCCTTTAAGCACTGAGCATGTCCACTCAGAGTTTGGTAAGCCCTTTAGTTCCTTGTCACGGAGGATATCAATATTTCACACATGCCACATCTATATTTGCCATTGTAAGACATCTAAATACCGAATCTTCTTAATTTTTACAATAACTTCACCTCTTTATTTGTTTAGTTTGAATTTACCAGACACAGCTGGAATGTAAAAGCACATAAAATATGAAAAGTACTGAGAACTCATACAGTGCATCTGGAAAGTATTCATAGCGCATCACTTTTTCCACATTTTATGTTTATGATTAAATTAATTTTTTTCCTCAGAATTCTACACACAATACCCCATAATGACAACGTGAAAAAAGTTTACTTGAGGTTTTTTCAAATTTATTAAAAATAAAAAAACTGAGAAATCACATGTACATAAGTATTCACAGCCTTTGCTCAATACTTTGCCGATGCACCTTTGGCAGCAATTACAGCCTCAAGTCTTTTTGAATATGATGCCACAAGCTTGGCACACCTATCCTTGGCCAGTTTCGCCAATTCCTCTTTGCATCGGTGCACAGCCATTTTAAGATCTCTCCAGAGATGTTCAATCAGATTCAAGTCTGGGCCACTCAAGGACATTCACAGAGTTGTCCTGAAGCCACTCCTTTGATATCTTGGCTGTGTGCTTAGGGTCGTTGTCCTGCTGAAAGATGAACCGTCGCCCCAGTCTGAGGTCAAGAGCGCTCTGGAGCAGGTTTTCATTCAGGACGTCTCTGTACATTGCTGCAGTCATTTTTCCCTTTATCCTGACTAGTCTCCCAGTTCCTGCCGCTGAAAAACATCCCCACAGCATGATGCTGCCACCACCATGCTTCACAGTAGGGATGGTATTGGCCTGGTGATGAGCGGTGCCTGGTTTCCTCCAAATGTGATGCCTGGCATTCACACCAAAGAGTTCAATCTTTGTCTCATCAGACCAGAGAATTTTGTTTCTCATGGTCTGAAAGTCCTTCAGGTGCCTTTTGGGAAACTCCAGGCGGGCTGCCATGTGCCTTTTACTAAGGAGTGGCTTCCGTCTGGCCACTCTACCATACAGGCCTGATTGGTGGATTGCTGCAGAGATGATTGTCCTTCTGGAAGGTTCTCCTCTCTCCACAGAGGACCTCTGGACCTCTGACAGAGTGACCATCGGGTTCTTGGTCACCTCCCTGACTAAGGCCCTTCTCCCCCGATCGCTCAGCTTAGATTGCCAGCCAGCTCTAAGAAGAATCCTGGTGGTTTCCACTTACGGATGATGGAGGCCACTGTGCTCATTGGGACCTTCAAAGGAGCAGAAATTTTTCTGCAACCTTCCCCAGATTTGTGCCTCGAGACAATCCTTTCTTGGATGTCTACAGACAATTTCTTTGACTTCATGCTTGGTTTATGCTCTGACATGAACTGTCAACTGTGGGACCTTATATAGACACGGTGTGTGCCTTTCCAAATCATGTCCAATCAACTGAATTTACCACAGGTGGACTCCAATTAAGCTGCAGAAACATCTCATGGATGATCAGAGGAAACAGGATGCACCTGAGCTCAATTTTGAGCTTCATGGCAAAGGCTGTGAATACTTATGTACATGTGCTTTCTCAATTTTTTTATTTTTAATAAATTTGCAAAAATCTCAAGTAAACTTTTTCATGTTGTCATTATGGGGTGTTGTGTGTAGAATTCTGAGGAAAAAAATGAATTTAATCCATTTTGGAATAAGGCTGTAAACATAACAAAATGTGGAAAAAGTGATTCGCTGTGAATACTTTCTGGATGCACTGTAAGCGTCTAAAGTAGAAATGTGTGACTTAGAGAGACCAGACATGGATGTTAGTTATGCTGCAACATGCAACACTCTACAGAAACTGCTGTATAACTAAGTAGTGGTATTTATGTTAATCAGCTATGTGGTGTATCTTAAAGAAGATTTTAAATTTAGCATGACTTTTTTCCATTTTTTCATAAACATTAGTTATGCAACTCGAGGGTCTGCATATCTCACATGCAGGTGATACAAATAAAAACATAGAAACTGCCCTAAATGAATCTGTTTGAAACTACAATACAGACAAGTTTGTTGGGGTCATGTATTTTAATATTGTATAACACATTAATCTTTGTATTCCAATGTTATTTATTTGAGACTATTTTTGTAAAGACTTGCTGTAACACATTAATCTATGTATTGTAACGTAATTTATTTGAGATTATTTTTGTAAAGACTTGCTGTAGGTAGGTAAAATATTGCATCACTGATTTACAGTATGTCATAATTTATACAAACCGGATTCCAAAAAAGTTGGGACACTAAACAAATTGTGAATAAAAACTGAATGCAATGATGTGGAGATGGCAAATGTCAATATTTTATTTGTATTAGAACGTAGATGACAGATCAAACGTTTAATCCGAGTAAATGTATCATTTCAAAGGAAAAATATGTTGATTCAAAATTTCACGGTGTCAACAAATCCCAAAAAAGTTGGGACAAGTAGCAATAAGAGGCTGGAAAAAGTAAATTTGAGCATAACGAAGAGCTGGAAGACCTATAAACACTAATTAGGTCAATTGGGAACATGATTGGGTATAAAAAGAGCTTCTCAGAGTGGAATTGTCTCTCAGAAGCCAAGATGGGTAGAGGATCACCAATTCCCACAAAGTTGCAGAAAGATAGTGGAGCAATATCAGAAAGGTGTTACCCAGCGAAAAATTGCAAAGACTTTGCATCTATCATCATCAACTGTGCATAACATCATCCGAAGATTCAGAGAATCTGGAACAATCTCTGTGCGTAAGGGTCAAGGCCGTAAAACCATACTGGATGCCCGTGATCTCCGGGCCCTTAAACGACACTGCACCACAAACAGGAATGCTACTGTAAAGGAAATCACAGAATGGGCTCAGGAATACTTCCAGAAACCATTGTCAGTGAACACAATCCACCGTGCCATCCGTCGTTGCCAGCTGAAACTCTACAATGCAAAGAAGAAGCCATTTCTAAGCAAGATCCACAAGCTCAGGCGTTGTCACTGGGCCAGGGATCATTTAAAATGGAGTGTGGCAAAATGGAAGACTGTTCTGTGGTCAGGCGAGTCACGATTCAAGTTCTTTTGGAAATCTGGGACGCCATGTCATCCGGACCAAAGAGGACAAGGACAACCCAAGTTGTTATCAACGCTCAGTTCAGAAGCCTGCATCTCTGATGGTATGGGGTTGCATGAGTGTGTGTGGCATGGGCAGCTTGCATGTCTGGAAAGGCACCATCAATGCAGAAAAATATATTCAGGTTCTAGAACAACATATGCTCCCATCCAGGCGTCATCTCTTTCAGGGAAGACCCTGCATTTTTCAACAAGATAATGCCAGACCACATTCTGCATCAATCACAACATCATGGCTGCGTAGGAGAAGGATCCGGGTACTGAAATGGCCAGTCTGCAGTCCAGATCTTTCACCTATAGAGAACATTTGGCGCATCATAAAGAGGAAGGTGCGACAAAGAAGGCCCAAGACGATTGAACAGTTAGAGGCCTGTATTAGACAAGAATGGGAGAGCATTCCTATTTCTAAACTTGAGAAACTGGTCTCCTCGGTCCCCAGACGTCTGTTGAGTGTTGTAAGAAGAAGGGGAGATGCCACACAGTGGTGAAAATGGCCTTGTCCCAACTTTTTGGGATTTGTTGACACCATGAAATTCTGAATCAACATATTTTTCCCTTAAAATGATACATTTTCTCAGTTTAAACTTTTGTTCCGTGATTTATGTTCTATTCTGAATAAAATATTAGAAGTTGGCACCTCCACATCATTGCATTCAGTTTTTATTCACGATTTGTATAGTGTCCCAACTTTTTTGGAATCCGGTTTGTATTTTCCTTATAATATGCTCAAATGTACAGACCAAAAGGTTATTTTATATATATATACACATATATATATACACACATATATATATATATATATATATATATATACATACACACACATATACACATATAGTGAATGCTGGTAGAAATCATCTGATTTACCAATGTGTATTTCATTTTTATGTAGACAGCTGCTTTTTTTAATTATAGTATAGGAATACTTTTTATTTATTATTGTGCAGTTGTTATTTTGTTAGTTTACATTGTATATCCTTTTTCCTTAGTGTTGTAGATATATACACTTGACATCAGTAGTTTACACACTTTTACTGATATTTAGATTTTTGTTGATGTAGAAGCTAAAATGAACAAAAATTAGTTTGGACCCTTGTTCACTGTTATAACCAGTAATATTCAAGAAAAGCTATTGGATCATTTTTAGGAAAGTAATAAAAAAATATTTTTACTTTCCCTAGTATGCCCATTGTTTCTAATGGTAATAGTAAGTGTTTAAATTTAACTAATTACATTCTGAATCGTGTTTTAAGGTAATTTGGCTTCATCTGATATCACCTGAAATGATTCTGATTGGCCCATAATAAAATCAGCTTTTACTTTAGGAGGTCCCTGAGGGTTTTTTTGTTGTATAGTGCAGCAATTACTATGGCACACAACTGAATGATATTGTTTAAATGTATAGATTAGGAGAAAGAAAAATTCAAAAGCATTGCATGTATCAGCGGTTCTCAAACTCCATCTTCGGTTGCAAGTTTTTTTTTTCCAGCCAACTTCCATTTTTCATTGGACTCTTAGCCTAATTAAGTGAGTCATTATTTCCCAGTTTCTGTGTTTTGGAGTCAATGTAGAAATTACAAAACTAAGTTTGGTAGATTTTTTATTAATGTAGCAGGTATATGGGGAATATGTCATTTTTTTAAGTTGTTAACAGTTTTTTCAACCTAATTTTCATTCTGCTTTTCAAGTTGTTCTGGTTATTTAATTGATTATTCACTAATTAGTAGGTCTGACACCGAAGTGATTGCAGCTTTCATCATCCTGGATGTCTGCTATGCTGGTTGTTAATTGTCACTATTAGGTTTAAATGAAGGGAACAAAATACACAGAAAAAGGGGAAATATAAGGAAAACAACAAAAGAGAGTTAAGCATTTATAGCTTTAGAAAAATAGTAATATCTATAAATGTCTTATAAATGTCAAAACCATACTTTTGTGTTTTTCTAAATGCAGAATAAGAGAGGAGTAAAAAAAAGACCAGCTGATTAAATGAGATCAGTTGTTATAGATGATTATCATCAATTGTGAATCTGGTTGGAACAAAAACTTGCAACCACAGGGGGGCCCCCAGGACTGAGTTTGGGAACCACTGGCATATATCATGCAACATCATGAAGTCCGTTATTAATGGGCAGAGACTCCGCACCAATAGAACATTACAAAAATCAGGATGTCTCTCTATCATAAAAAAAAAAATCCTGGAAAGGAAAAGCAGGGTGATGAGATGTGATCTTTACGGAAGACACTTAAAAGACCCGCGAGATACAAACAATATCAAATAAGAGAGCACAGCCAGCAAACACTCATCGTGTAAATGCACCTAGCACACACAGAGCCTGTGCTCTCAGCACATATAAAGTGTATAAGGACAATACGTTCTAGATGAAATGTCAACGACTAAGCAAAGAAGAAAGAGCAGCGTGGAGAAAAGAGACCCAAAAGCGTTGGAGAGAAAAAAAGGCAGATAAGAGATTATTTAACACTAGAATTACCAGAGCCTACGAAAAAACTCGTAAATCCGTCCCACCTTAAATCGCTTCTTAAATCCCTTCACACCTCTCCGCCAGCGTCCTTTGTCCTCTAAATGTGCTGATAAAGAGAAGCTAGAAGCAGACGGCTATTCCATCCCCCCACCAACTTAGAACGTGCACGAACTTCTCCCAGCTCATGCCTTGATTGAGTATCTGGGAGTGAAGTGAAGTTTTAGAGTGGAAATAATAGATCGTTATTTGGAACACACGCATTTCATGTCTGTTCCGTTTCTACAGTAATCTGTGTAAACACATTGTTAAAACAGAAACATTTTTTATATTCTAGTAGTAGATGACAAAATGTAGGCATAAACTATATAATGTATGAAGCCTGAAGTCCAAATATCAAAGAAACATTTTCACAAAAGGTACAAATATAACACAACAATTGCGCTTTTATTCAAAAATATAACTGCAGAAACAAAAAGCCGCCTTAACATGCGACATTGACACTCGTTTATTATGACTGCCTCCGTGGCGCAATAGAATCAGCTGCCAACTGGAAATCAAAAGGTCGCGAGTTCGAACCTGCACCACTTCGTTTTGAGAAGTAAACTGCTCTTAGTCTTACTATTTTAGAATAAAAACACATTTGATTTCAGTCTGTAACAGCGCGGTGTAATTTATGATCCTTGTAAAGGTTAGCTTTGTTTTTTTTTTTTTTTTAATTCACTTTTCATCCTCTCAGTCGCGTTCAGAATCAATCCATACAACCCCATCTGACAAGGCTGTTTTCACATAAAGACGCGCTATAGCTCTGCAGTGTACTTGTGACTGCATTATCATACCAATGTTTGCAAAATGAAGTGTCTGCGTGCACTTTTCGTGGCATTACATGTGTATTTTTTGAGCATGCCCGTTTTGAGCATGCTCAAACACAGGAACATATGTTGGTGTAAAAGTATAACAAAACAAGTGCACTTTTATTTAAGACTACCTGTATAACCAAAGAAAAAAGAAAGCAAGTTACAGTAGGCGATTGATACGACAGCTTGCATGGTGCAATGCTAAGAAGTGCTGATTTCCATTCCGTGCTATATAAAATCATCACATTCAAATATTAACAGTTCCCACACACCCAAGGACCGTCCTTCCTACATTTATGACACGTGTACTTGTTGCAGTGTACACACCTCTCGGTGCTATGGTTCCTATTACACTGAATGAGCACCTGACACTGTACTTTCTCCCCTGGGGGAAGGTCCCACATCAGAGAATTTCCAGTTCCTGCATAAATTCACACCCGATCTGACGCTGTTCGTTTTCAAATATTGCATTAGTGCAATGATGTTTTCACATATATTGTCTCTTTCTTTCAGGTGTGTAATAGAAAACACAGCATAGAGAGAAGTGTGTACATTGCTTCTTACAGAAAAAGGTGATGGAAAAAGTGCACTTGAATAAAAGTGCACTTTTGTTATACTTTTACACCAACTTA
The DNA here is from genome assembly GCF_016835505.1 of Polypterus senegalus. Lineage (NCBI taxonomy): Eukaryota > Metazoa > Chordata > Cladistia > Polypteriformes > Polypteridae > Polypterus > Polypterus senegalus. The sequence goes on from NC_053170.1 coordinate 81,926,111, forward strand.
TGTTCCTGTGTTTGAGCGACACGGGCAGATGGGGAGTGTCTGATGATTGCATATAGCGCCGAAGTTACTGCTCTTTACTATTCTCTCCTCTGCATGTCCTGGAGTACAAAAGAAACAGCATACAGCAACATGTGGGGACTGGCAGGAACACTCAATAAAACTGAATAAAAAGAAAATCAAGTGACGGTGAGATACGAAGAAGGCAGCTTCGCCAGTGTTTGTGTGTCAGAACCCTTTGGGGCGTTAGTATGCATCGTGGTACACTGCAGAGCTATAGCGTGTCTTTATGTGAAAACAGCTGTGTCAGATGGGGTTGTATGGATTGATTCTGAACGCGACTGAGAGAATGCAAAGTGAATAAAAAAAAAAAAAACAAAGCTAACCTTTACAAGGATCATAAATTACACCGGGAGTTACAGACTGAAATCAAATGTATGTTTTTATTCTAAAATAGTAAGACTAAGAGCAGTTTACTTCTCAAAACGGAGTGGTGCAGGATCGAACTTGCGACCTTTTGATTCCCAGTCGGCAGTTGATTCTATTGCGCCATGGAGGCAGCCATAATAAACGGGTGTCAATGTCGCATGTTAAGGCGGCTTTTTGTTTCTGCAGTTATATTTTTGAATAAAAGCGCAATTGTTGTGTCATATTTGTACCTTTTGTGAAAATGTTTCTTTGATATTTGGACTTCAGGCTTCATATATTATATAGTTTATGCCTACATTTTGTCATCTATTACTAGAATATAAAAAAAAATCTCTGTTTTAACAATGTGTTTACACAGATTACTGTAGAAACGGAACAGAAATGAAATGCGTGTGTTCCAAATAACGATTTATTATTTCCACTCTAAAACTTCACTTCACTCCCAGATACTCAATCAAGGCATGAGCTGGGAGAAGTTCGTGCACGTTCTAAGTTGGTGGGGGGATGGAATAGCCGGCTGCTTCTAACTTCTCTTTATCAGCACATTTAGAGGACAAAGGATGCTGGCGGAGAGCTGTGAAGGGATTTAAGAAGCGATTTAAGGTGGAACGGATTTGCAAGTTTTTTCGTAGGCTCTGGTAATTCTAGTGTTAAGCATTGGAATTTGAAAGGCTCAAACAAACGATGGTACGATACACATGCAGAGAAAGGTAAAGAATATGAAAGCAGTAAAATTCAAAAGTATTGTAGCGTCCCAGCCAGATTGAAGCCTTTTTTGTTTTAAGTGACTGTTAGGTCCGATTGAGGGAGGGCGGAGTACAGCACGGAAGACTGATAGCGGAATATTGACTGATGCGGTAAGGGTGGATGGGGCGACCCGGGGGACGATGGGTTGGAGAGGGTGCTAGAAAGTTGTGTTTGAGGTTACGAAGTCGGTGATTGTTCAAGTAAAATTTTTGTGACACTTTATTACGTCAGGCGCTACAGTATCAAAAAAAAGATAGTAAAGATCGCATTGATGCAAACAAAAGGAAATTAATCATCAGGACCAGGTGTAATTGAAAAAAAATAGCAGGACAAAGCGAGGTCAGAAATAAAAGGCAAAGAGCAGAAAACAAAGTCTTTTCGCCTTCGCATCATTCAGTGCACACAATAATGGACCATACGCTATGAGAATCTGTGGTCCTGCAACAGTTAAAGCAACGACAAGTTTCATTTCAAAGAAAACACAATTTGGTTAGGTGTATATTTATAATCATGGAGAAGCGATCACAACATGAGCAGCAGAGACACGAAGTGGCAAAAAGGACAGCGTTTGTACAGGCTTTTAAATGATCAACACTGCCCCCCCATTCCCCCCTTTCCCAACGCGAGCAGCGTTATATGTCCTGCGAGAAAGACATTTAACCACGCCTAGGACTGGAAATAAAGAACAAGTATTGTTTTTACAATGTCACGCAAGACGAGGCAGTGAGCCATCATTTAAAACAAGTCCACAGACAACTAACCTAGCAGTTGTTGGATTGCTTTTGGCAGACACGCATCATGTACTCACAGCTTTTAAAACAACGACATGCGAGAAGCAGAACATGCAGCTTCCCAGCAGCAGAAAGACGACAGATGATCCGACGGCATCTCCTTGGCGTGTGTTCAGCCGACCTCTTCACAATGCAAGCAGCGTTATACAGTAATCACACGCTACATCGCGCTTCGACTTTCACAGCTTCACTCAATCATGGATTTTAAATGTAAGCATATCTAAATATATATCACGGATTTTTCCCTGGTTCGCGGATTTCTGCGGACAGTGGGTCTTTTAATTTATGGTACATGCTTCCTCAGTTTGTTTGCCCAGTTGATTTCATACAAAGGACACTATTGGCGGATGGCTTAGAAGCTACCCAATCAGAGCATGTATTACATATTAACTAAAACCCCTCAATGATATAAGATATGCTTCCCGCGTGGTGCTTGATTGTTTGCTTTTCTCTCTCTCTGACATTCTCTGCGCCTGACGGAGGGGGTGTGAGCAGAGGGGCTGTTTGCACAGAGGCTGTTCGAGGAGGGCTTACTGTACGTCCTGCGAGAAAGAGATGTAACCATGCCTGGGGCGAGAAATAAAGGACAAGTATTGTTTTTACAAAAGGTTTTAAAGTAAAAGTGAAAATAATGCATATGTAACAATTTCCATGAAAATAACAATCTCTTTAAATTGTATATCCGATAAACTAAACACGGGGGTGGGTGAGCGCAGTGAGCAGGGGGCGGAGCCCTCTAGTCTTTTTTAAACTTCATGACCAGACAAACAGAAGACTCTACCGGGAGCCTGCCAAGAGGCCAAACACAACCTAAAAGGAACTGGGGGAAATTTTGGCAATAAGCAGCATAATAAAACCATTTCATTTATTCTTCACAAGTCCAAGTTGTAAGGTAGGATAAAAAGTTGAAAGAAGTTTCTGGCAATAAAAAAAATGCTATTATAAATTTAACAAGAAGACGCATTCATTCTTCGAAAACCATATGCAAAGACTTACTGTGTGCTGTAACAAAGGCAGAGCCCAGTTGCCTTAATTTCTATAGATGTGTTTGGCACCAGGCCAACCAAGCTCACCCCCAATAGAACACAGCACCTACTAAGGGGCTACTGCTTCTTTCAAGGCAATAAGCTGTCATCAGGCTGCATGACAAGGTGGTTAACACTTAGGGACTTCAAAGTCTGAGGTTGTGATTTCAAATCCTGCTACGAACACTGTGTGACCATGGGTAGGTCATTTCACCTGCTTGTGCTCCTATTGGAAAACCAATAGAAATGTAAGCAAGTGTATCTCAAATGTAGGTTGCCTTACATAAATGTACCAGCCAAACATATAATTTATCTAAATCATCAAGATATCAGAAAGAATGAATAACTTTATACATCAGCGTATTTTGGTGTAAAACCTATTCTTGACTGGAAGGATGAATGGATTAAAAAAAAGGAAAAGAAAGAGCTTTTAATCCGTGGGCCTGGCCAAGGAGGACAGTATTTGAGATTATCTTCCATCTTAAATGATACAGTTAGCAGGACCTATCTAAATAGAAACAGAAACACTGTTGGGATTTGTTAAATGGATGTTATTTAAAGGATATGAACATGTATGTAGCCAAGACATGTAAAGTTTTTATTATAATACTAAATCATTTTCCTATTTTGTGCTTAATAGTAGTTTCTTTACTAGATACTGGTAAATGTGAAGAAAGGCATGACATGGTATATTCACATTATTTTCAGTAAGACAGCTGTCTTCCAATGCATATCTCATATTTATACAGTAAGAAAATACGGGAAATGCATGTGATTGTACTAAAGTAAATATTTTATGTCATAAGATGTCTGAAAACGTTCGCTATTATTTATAGAGATCTTTTAATTCTGACTGTGCCATTCAGTTAGATATAATGTGATGTAGTAGTATACTTTACAAGGACAATTGTGGCATTTCCCACTCTTAAGTTGTCACAAAGGGTCTTAACTTTTTACTTTGAAATCTGATGATGGCATACACCATTACGGATTTTACTTGAGTCAAATCCTAGAATGAGAATACAGACTTGTGTTTGATTGGGAAGGCTGCTTGCCCTCTACTAACTGCATGTACAGAGAAATAAGGCTGGAAAGCAAATAGAAATAAAATTCTTCCTGACACTGCAACATCAGCTCTCATTTTGTCATCATCATGCCAAAGGACAAATTGTCTCATAATAATTGCAGGTAAAAGTTAGTGATTAGAATATACAGTATACATCATCTTCTGCCAACTAGCAGTGTGATTGTAAATAGACTATTCTGAATTTAGATGCAACCTCCAAAAAGGCATATTTGGCAAATCTTGCAAAATTTGACAATATCATTAATGGAATAGACATGGAAACTGTTTTTCTTTTTTTGTCTTCTCCTGCCAAATATCAAACACTGATGTTCTTCCACTTCTTGAAGATGTGGACAATAATGAGACAAAACACTCTAAAAGTAACAGGAAGATGGTTTTTCAATGTTTGATTCCCTGCATTTACAGTCCAAGTCCATGTTATCCCCAAAAGTGCAGTATCTGTCAGCTAATGCAATTAAGTGTGCATGTTGTGAATTTTGTCTTGATATGCACTCATTTTAGAAAAATGATTATTTAGAATCATAATATTCAGAATCAGAGTATCCATAAAATGGCTAACACAGGGTTTAATGTATGCCGGTTACATTAACAGCCATAAAATGTGAATACATATCATTTTGTTGATGCACAGCCACAGCTTCATCCAGGTAGCACTCCCATGATAAGCTTGTCTGCGTAATATACACAATGAACTAACGGTTTTAACCAGTTACTTTAACACTATGTCAGAAAACATGTTAACATAAGCCCTTCCTTACAGTCCAAGTTGAAACATAAAGCTATATAAGCTTGCGTACCATAAACTGTTATTAGTTAGACAGGGGACTTTCAGTATGAAACAGTGAGACTAAGTGTGTGCCAGTAAGGTATGTTTACTTATTTCATGCTGTAGGTTTTGCACTAGTAACATGAAATATTTTATCTTGCACAAATCATTTGTTAAATGTATTGCTGTTTAAGAATGTTGTTCACCTGTGGTCACAATGCACGTTACTGTAGGTTAATTGACCACTCTTAATTGTCCCAGTGTGATTGTGTATGTTGTGAGTAAACCCTGAGAGAGGTTGATTCCTTCTCTCCATCTGTTGCCATCAGGGTAGGTTCCAGCTCCCTATGACCCTACAGAGGGCTGGATTGAGATAAAGTATGATGTGATGTTATGTGCATGTCTTTTTCCATAATCTTTCTTTCATGAATCCTGTGGTGGCATTTGATGATGCTGCCATTTTGACTTATCTTTCTAGAGCTTGAAGGAACCTTGGAGTAGATTTGCCCATCCTCAGCAATATAATCATATCCTGATGTATGTGGTCATCCTCTCAAATACTTCTCACTTACCTGTGATGCATTGCAAGGTTTTTTTTTATTTAGGACAAGTGAAATCTGGAACTAGATTTTTTTTTATATGCCTTAAGAAAACTATTAGTGTTTAAAAAATATTTGTGTGCATGTTGCATCCTGTTTTAATTCAACATTGTTCTTATTGCAAATTATTTTGTGTACAATTAAGTACATTCTATTTCTTATGAGCATGGTGCGATAGTGGTTCAGTGGTTAGTGCTGCTGCTTTACAGGTCTGGTGCCCTGCATTTGAATTGCATGCTGGTCTTTTGTCTGTGTAGTGTTTGTGAGTGCACGAGTGTGTTGTAAGATGTACTGTTGCTCTTTACAAGGCTGGTTGCTGCTCCATGTCCAGTTCTGAAGAAATTTGCTCCGGGCCTTTCTCAACCCTAAATTGGATTAAGAATATTTTTTCCTTTTTTCATATACATTACTATGCAAAATGATTTGTAAAACTAATTATTCTGTGTAGTACTATGTGTACATTTGTTAAAGTGTATAGTGCTCTCTAAACTAGTTAGTCAAAGTGTGATCTATAAGAATTCACTGAATTGTTTATTCAGTTTACATTAAAGAGAATAGGTGATTTGTTCTATTTAGATTAACTCTCCTCCTTGTGGATGTTATTTCTAAAAAATGTTGCACTTGGCATTGCCAAAAAATTAGTTGATACATTGCACTGTATGTAGAGGCTTAGTACCGCTCTGAGGCAGGTATTCTCTGATGCATTTTAATTTGAATGACCCCCTCTGATTATCTCGCACGCATCCCTGCTTTTCCTGCCTGCTTGCTTAATCCTTGTCTCATTTCTGTTTAATCTGTTTACGTTGCCTTTCATTACTGCAAGCATTCATGTTATGCTAATTTTTTCATTCCGATTATGCTAATTGAAATTGATATGCATTTTCTCAGCACATCACTTGATTGCAACTTCATTATCATATCGTTTATTTTGACATCTCTTCAAATTGCCTGCAGCACTTCACTAATTGCACCTTACTTGACAGTTGGGTACAGCTGTCGCTGGAGGAACTGGGGAGGTGTGGTCACCTCGTAATGACCAAAATTGGCAAACAGTGATAGAAAGCAGGACTGACATTACTAAAATGGGAGTTCCATGATGCACTATGAGTAAACATTTCTGACAGAGTAAAATTTCATAAGGTATTCCAAGTCCCCACCGATTGGCATTCTGACTCACAGGCAGGGTTCGTAACGGTGTGGGATTCAGAGCAGTGAGTGTTCCTAATTAGGGTGGGATTTCATGCAGTTGGTTGTTAGGGGAATACCATCTGGGCAGCTTACCAGAGGAGCGGGGGCCTTACATTGTGCTGGCAGCAGAGTTGTAGGTAACATGGTGCAAAGTAATGCGCTACTGTAATCTAATTGCTTTTCCCAGTGATGAAGTAGTGTAATGCATTATAGTTTAAATTCTTGTAATCACATTGCAGTTACTGACTTAGAAGTATGTTTGTAACACAAGTAATGACATTCTAGTTAAGTACAGTAAATGATGTATAAATATAAATCTGCTGGGGGTAGGCAATTCCATTTCACATGACATTCAAGGAGGTGAGCATGGCAGCCCAATTAATGTCCATTGCACCACTTTCACTGCACATGTGCATTATATCTATGTGTGGGTGCAGTGTATGTTTAATTTTACAAATCTGTCAGATTTTTATCTGAGAGGTGGGTTATTTTACAATATTACATGATTGCTTGTTTTACTTCACGATTGCATCACAGTTGAATGATTAAAAAGTAAAGATTTTGAGTTTAATTTTAATAGATAAAAGCTTTTTAGTTTTACAAAGCATTGAAAGAAAATGAATACTGGGGAGCTTTTCATTATATTTTAAAGAGCCTAAAGCAACCTGAACCTTGGTGTGCGTTCTGCAACTTTGTGTTTTATATATATATATATATATATATATATATATATATATATATATATATATATATATATATATATATATATATATAAAAAAAATAGTATTAACTACATTAATATTTTTGTTAATTGTGATTTAGTGCCTCTAGATGAGTGTTTCCCAACCTTGGTCCTGTGGCCCCAGGTTTTTGTTCCAACCATATTCCTCATCAGTGACAACACCTGATAGCCCTGGTCTCATTTAATTAGCTGGTATTATTTTTCTTTTATTTGACATTCAGAAAAGCACAGTGGCATGATTTTTAGATTTAGAAAAGTAGAAGATTTAGAAATATTTCTGCTTTTGCTATAGATTTAAATGCTCAACTCTCTTTTGTTGATTTCATTATATTTTGCCCTTTCTCTGTGCAATTTTTCCCTTTTGTTGTGTCTTATTGATGGCAATTAAAAATAAGCAGAGCAGACATGCTGGCAAACAACACTGAATAATCAAAGGCTGCAAGTACTTTAGCATCAGACCCACTAATAAGTAAATAATGGATTAATTGACTATTAGAACACCTAGAAAAGTAGAATGAAAATCAAGATGAAAACATTGTTAAAAAGAAAAAAATACATTATTCCCATATAACTGCTTGGTACATATTAATATACAGTATATATATTATATATATATATATATATATATATATATATATATATATATATATGTATGTATGTATGTATGTATGTATGTATGTATGTATGTATGTATGTATGTATGTATGTATGTATGTATGTATGTATGTATGTATGTATGTATGTATGTATGTATTTTATTTATTTATTTGTTTTACCAAACTTAGTTTTCTAATTTCTATATTGTTCCCAAAACACAGAATTTGGGAAATAGCACATCATTTAATTAGCCCAGGAGTCCAATTAAAAACAGAAGCTGGTTGAAACAAAAACCTGCAGCGACAGTGGGGGCCATAGGACCGAGTTTGGGAAACACTGCTCTAGATAAAACAGTTCAAAAGGAATTTTATTTACAGAAGCAAAACACTGTTAATACCTAATCAAATGAAAATGCTACAAAAGCACAATGTGTTGTAAAATGTAGTGCCATATCCTGACATGCATTTTTTTTTTTTTTGCATCAGTTTAACGTTCTTGTGAAAATGGAAGCGACGGCTTTGTACAACTCATTTATCTTAGACTTTACCTTAATTGTTAGTGAATGTGTATGACAGGCAATCACAAAATGTAAATGATAGTGTAAAGAAAATGGACACAGAAGAAACACAGGTGTATTGCCTGTGTTATACAATAAATACTGCAGGTAACTGGACTACCCGATCAATAAGTTATCTCAACTGCCAGCTGCTACACTAGCAATAATTTAACCTTTTTTTTTTTTTTTCCAACTCCATGTTTGCAAAGTATTCTAGTGGTAAAGTAACTTCAATTCTTAATTATTAAGATTTTTTTATTAAGAATTCTACTTGCTAGTTCATATATTTGAAATGTAAATTTCACTTGCTTGTTTATCTGCTGAATTTAATGTTTAGTGTTATTGGTAATTTCCTCCTCCTTAATAAATTACTGAAAGGCCATGAGGGCGTCAGCATTGTCATCTCCAATTGGTCTAGATTGACATGTGTTTAGAAAGCAATGTAAAGTAATTAGTAATGTGATTATTGTTTTTAGGAAGTAATAAGTAATGTAATCCTGTTACAATTTGAAAGTGTAATTAGTCATTTGTAAAGAAGTAATTAGTTATTTGTAAAGGATTACTTTCTCTAAATTACTACCCTGACACTGGCTGGGATTCACACTGAGATGCAATCTCGTTGAATTGGTATTCAGCCTAGGAAAAATGAGTGGTTTCATTTCATGTAATGGTTAGTAAGACAATATAAACTCAGTAAATTCCTAATCAGTTAGAATTCAGGTGCTAGAGAGGCTCGTACTACTTTGGGACTCAGACTGGAGAATATTTTAATCTAGGGTGAAATTTTTAAGGGATGTTTTGTGTAGGGGGAAGCACAATAGTGCAGTGTTTAGTGTAACTGCTTCTTGAATCAAACAGCCTGAGGGTGTGTGCATGAATAATGTCTGAGATAGTCTGCCATCCTAGCTAGGGCTGAATTTTACCTCGCGTTCAATTTTAGGGAAAGTCCAGAGAAGAGCAACTAGGCTGATGTCTGTTATTGAGAGCTACGAGGAGAGAGTAGAGGAGCCAAACATTTTCAGTGTAAGCAAAATGAGATTTAAAGGTGACATGCTTGATATGTTAAAAATTATGAAGGAAATTGTTACAGTTTTTGTCAGCTGTTAGTTTACCATGAGTTCTTCTGCAAGAAATTGGGAACACAAAGAGAGAGGTCAATTCTCCACAAATGTTAGTAGCATTTTTTCACAGAGAAAACCACAGACATAAGGAATAAGTCACTAAGTCATGTAGCAGATATTGGTATGCTGACAATATTCAAAACTCAACTTAATGTTATCTTTACTGAGCAGTTTGATGAGCATGGCTGTACTGAATAGCCTGTTGTTATGAATTAATGAGCATTAATGAGCTTTGTAGGGCTCAATGGCCTGTTATCATGAAATTGTTTTAATGTTCAGTGCTGATGGATGGTTGTCTCACAATAAATTATATCAAGTGGGCCAAGAATGTTATATTATGGTTTCAGTAGGATTGTCAACAGAGGGAAATTCCTAATTAACTGAGAGCAGTTCTGTTTGTGCAGAATTTTGACTGTCTCATATGTTGCTAACGTGTGTGGTTGCATTCAGTGACCGGTCAACGCCGTCTGAAGAGTAAATTCTTAGTAAGGTGGAATTCAACCTGATTGGGTTGGCACTTTTTTTTCCCTAATTGGTTAAAAATCAAGAATGGGTTGAATTCTTCTGCAATAATAAATAAAAATAGAAATAAAATCCTGCAGTACTTCTCTATATTCCCTGCTTTGTGCCCCAATAAATGCAAGTTATCGTCAATTTACTAATAACCCAATTGTGCTTCACTCACTCAGAATATGGAACCAATATAGAAATCATTTTAAGATGGAGAATCTTTTATCTGTGTCACCTCTGCATGAGAACCACCTTTTTCAGCCCTCACAAACATATACAGTTTTTAATATCTGGAAAACATTTGGGATTAAATTGCTTAGCGATCTTTATATAGACAACATCTTTGCATCCTATGAACAATTACATTCCAAATTTAATTTTCGAGCAGCACATTTCTTTCACTATCTTTGAATCAGAAACTTTGTGAAACAGAACCTGCCCGATTTTCCTCATCTCCCACCTTACTCTATGCTGGAAAAAATATTGCTCAGTCTCGAGGACTTTACAGCATTTCTGCAATATATACCAATATTTTACAGTCCCTTTCAAAGATTCAAGAGGACACTGGGAAAAAGATCTCTCACTCAACATATCAGAAGGAAGGTGGAAGGTAGCAATGTAGATAATTCATTCGAGCTCCATATGCGCAAAGCATACAATTATTCAACTAAAAATTATATATCGAGCACAACTGTCTCACTTGAAATTGTCCAAAATGTTTCCAAGGCAAGATCCAACCTGCGAACGCTGCAATCAAGCTCCAGCCTCACTGGGTCACATGTTTTGGGCCTGCACCAAATTAACATCATTCTGGACAAATATTTTTAAGTGTCTTTCAGACAGCCTAGGTGTCACAATCCCTCCTAATCCACTAACAGCTGTGTTTGGTGTTCTTCCAGATGGGCTTAAAGTGGAGATGGAAAAACAAACTGTGATTGCCTTCGCTACACTATTGGCACGTAGACTTATTTTGCTAAACTGGAAGAATCCTAACTCTCCTCTTTTAAGTCAGTGGGTAACTGATGTTTTATATTATTTGAAATTGGAAAAAATCAAATTCTCACTTAGAGGATCCGTGCAGAACTTTTTCAAAACCTGGCAGGATCTAATCAATAATATTTTAGAATAAGCTCTTAAAGCACAGAGGAAGTAGATTCTCTTCCCATTTCTTTTTATTCTCCATTTATCTGTATCCGTCTAATAAACTCATCAGTTTATTCACTTTTACTATTTTAAGTTTTAGTCCGTTGGCCATGCTCTCTTTCTCAGGGGTGGGGGTTGATTTGTTTTCAATCCTATTTTTTTTTGTAAAAATTGATCAATTTGTATGGAATGATTACAATAAAATTTAAAAAAAAACTTCAAGAATGGATTGAATTCCTAATGAGGTTGAAATTCATATGAGGAAGACTATGTAAGAGACTTCCTGATCAAGTAGGATTCAGACTATAACAATTCTGATCAAGTGGGATGGGGATGGGTTAATTACTAATGAGGCAGGTTGTAGGTGGGTTATTCGTGATTGCCTTCCACTGGTGAAATTTAAAATGGGAAGTGGGGACAACCTTGTAAAAGATTGTTTTTAATCTGTTTTCAGGTGTTTCTTTCAACAGTGTGTACACTCAAATATGGAGGGTGCTGCTTCACCTCGCAGCTGACCCTTTTCCAGAGGTGTCAGACCTGGCCATGAAGGTCCTTAATAGCATTGCCTACAAGGTAAGATTATGGTCCTTTCTCTAGTTAATGTCTGGTAGCTGCCATGCAGCTCACTCCATCTTCTTCACTAACACCCACTGACTTTGATGGAGGTGGCCTGGCACTTGAAAGCAGATGTCATTAGCTGCTGACTATTCCATATGGTGGCTCTTAATAAATGCTGCATCTGTCTTGGTTTCAATTTATTTAGTCCTGCAGCTCTGCTTAGGTAGCCCCTGGTTAGCTCCCGTTAGTTCTGCATGGATAATGGATTGTACTAGTAGAAGACACTGAGTGGACAGATGCTGATGAACAAATTTCAATGAAAGCATTGCAGGGAGTTCTCAAACTAATTTGTCGGTGCTGTGGTCAGCCTTAATACTAATCACCTTTTGTATGAATGTTGCCTATAAGTTCAGTGTGGTAGCTAGACGTCCATTGTTATAGTTTCTCATCTTTCATGTCTTTGCTTTCAAATCAGGCAACAATGAATGCCCGTCCTCAAAGGATCTTGGACTCTGGCTCCCTCACCCAGTCTGCTCCAGCCAGTCCAACCAGTAAGGGAACACACATTCACCAGGTGGGGTGAGTTTTCTCCACTTGAGTCATAGTGGCATCTGTTGGCATGTTGTTGCACTAGTCCACTTCCAGTGAACCTGCTGATTGAATGCTAATTCTGTCTAATTCTTCCTTTCACTTTTTACAGAGGCTCTCCACCAATGCCCAGCACCAGCAGTTCCAGCCTGACTAACGAAGTACCAAAGCCCCCTGGGAGGGAGCTCCCCTGTGTCAGGCCGGCATACACGCCCCCAGTGGGAGGGCAAGCACCACATTCTCACCAGTTTCCTAGGACACGTAAAATGTTTGATAAAGGCCCAGATCAGGTAGAAGCGAATTGCTGGAATGCTTACTCTATCTCGCTGCCAGTAGCAAGCTTACCCTGCTGTGTTGTGTCATTTCAGATGGCTGATGATAATGAGGAGGGAGTTGGACACCGGAACTTCATCACAGCAGCTATGCAGACGGGTCTGTGTGACTGGAGTGCCAAATACTTTGCACAGCCTGTCATGAAGGTGAGAGGGAACTACTTCAGTTTCATCAATTAGTGAACTGAAAATGCAAGCGTGTGAGTGAATATGTATGCATGCATGCTAATCCCCCATAGTCCATCTGTATCTTATGTGTGTACCTATACTAAGTTTCTTTGTCTGCTGGTATCTTATGTTTGTGATTGTAATCTGAGCCACACTGTCTCCTTGGTCTGTGCAGTCAGTATTCCCCTGTGGTGTATACAGTGTGTATAGATGTGCATGCTTTGTGTCCATTCACACTTAATCCTTGATTTACATGATTGTCTTTGACAACTGCACATGGTCATGCATGGTGCAACTTGCAGCCAATGTCTTACATATGCATATTTATTTTGAGCTCCAAATTTGGTCTTTTCTACATATTTATATGGTGACTCTGGCAGCGTTTTCACAAGTAGTTCGTTTGGTGTGGGTTTTTCACAATCTGGTGCAATTTCCCCAAAAGTCTGGTTGATGTAGGTAGATGTGAATACACCAACTGCACTCTGGTGCAGGCCAAAAGAATTGGACCAAGATTCTTTGGAAAGGGTGACCTTGGTGCGGTACCAGTCAAACCCTGGAACAGTTTGCATGAAGTATGAATGTGATCTAACAAGGGGCCAATCTAATTGTAGCAAATACTGTGCATTACGTGTGAAATTGTGCATGCTGAGGTAGTCAAGCTAAGTGACTGCAGTCCTCTATTAGGAAAGTACATTCACAGCATAATGAGATGAGGGTTAACATGGAGCATTAAAAATAAAAGGGGTAAATATGCACATAGGTACAAATCATACACAATTTTAGATAAAACAACTTGAAAGATTACCTGTCAATCAGAGCAAGTCTAGGTATCTATAAGGTATCTGATACATGGGTCTTGCGGATGTAATCGTATAGCAGTTGACAAAGGAAAAAATGTAAATTTTCGGTCAGGTTGATAAAAAACATACAGAGGTCAGAAACAAACAACAATACCCTGTGAGACTAATGATTAAGCCCCCTAATGCTACAGCATGAAAGCACATTTGGGTTATATTCTCAATGCAATTGTTTTTAGTGTATAATGTGAGTACACTCATTTTTAAATTGTATAGTAAATGTTAATTAAACATCCCTAAAGGAACACTAATAACAAATAGCTATAGGAGTTATGATAGTAGATGCGGTAACATAAATTGACTTTACATTCATATGATGGCTACTGGGGAGTAAATACACAACATCATATAGTTACATGAAACTCACATGCCTGCTGTCATAAAACTAAAGCACATTAATGGATGCCCTAAACAGAGTGTGCTGCTTTTTGTACACTAACCCATTTACAACATGGCCTTTTCAGACCACACATAATAGCACACACATTTCAAGTATTTTTCCAGTTATTTGGTAATAGCCATTTTGTTCATAGAACCATGTTTGGTATATACACAAAATAATTATGGAAAATGTGGTGGTGAACAAACACAATTGTTTTCAACCCTCAAAGATTGTCCTGAGGGAAAAGTACATTTTTCCCTAATGATAGAAGTCCAAGATACGGCCACAGGATGTTTATTGATGTGTTTCGTTCGCTTGAAAGTTTGCAGTGCAATACACAACCAAACTGACTGGAACGTTAAACAAGTAACACATCATCCCAATGGACTATGAGTATGAAACCTCCTTTAGTACTCTGTCTCCCATGCATATGTGCTAGGTACCCCATATACATTTGTGTGCATATAGTGTGTCTCAACTGGATCCAAATTAAATTATATTGTGTTTGTGAATGTGCAGAGGCCCCCAGAGTTTCCTCTGTGTAAATGAAAATGAGAGCCTGCTGTTTTTGAAGATGAAGCTTGTCCTGTGACGCTGTCTCTGTTTTCAGATTCCAGAGGAGCACGATGTTGAGAGTCAGGTGCGCAAAGAGAGAGAGTGGCGATTCCTCCGTAATGCACGTGTGCGGCGCCAGAGCCAGCGCATCATACAAAGAGGTGAGAGGATAGCTTGTAATTTGATATTCACATAGATGATCTCTGTGTCAGGATAGTGCTGCACAGTGTTCATGTGTGCTAATAATGCAAATCGCCACAGCTCCAGCAAATAAAGGCCATTTCTTGCCATTTTTAAATAGGTGTCACGCGGTTGGATGACCAGATTTTTATCAATAGGAACCCCGGAGTTCCTTCAGTGGTCAAGTTCCACCCTTTTAGCCCTTGTATTGCTGTGGCGGATAAAGACAGCATCTGGTGAGTGGTTTGCTGCCCATTAAGTAATTTAGGGTGTCACACACAGGCTTCCTAAAATGTGCATCCTTGTTCCCAACAGCTTCTGGGACTGGGAAAAGGGTGAGAAGTTGGACTATTTCTACAATGGAAACCCCCGCTATACGAGGATTACGGCAATGGAGTACTTGAATAGCCATGACTGTTCCTTACTGCTCACAGCAACAGGTAAGCCCATAGCATCTCTGGAGCTTACTTTGCACCTCTGCCCTACCTTACTTTGTTTGAAATTCCGCATACAAAGCACAGTTTTCCAAACCTCCTGATGACTCCTAGTTTCTGCCTCATTGCTATTACACTCCTAGCAGAAAACATATGTTTGCCCATTAGTCTTCTTTACAGCTTTACCTGAAGGTGCAGAGGAAGAATTGAAACTACATAATGGTCAACCTACAACACACTAATAAAAGCATGCCGGATAACACAGTGCTTAAAAAAATGACTTGGTTACAAATGCAGGTAGGAAAAATGTGCGCAGCCACAAATGCACAGAGATAGTAGAGGGTCACTGTGCAATCTACAGAGCCTTGAAGAAAACATGTTAAACAAAATATATAACACAAGAAAAAAAACAATATATAAATGGAGCCAAAACACAAAACCATCTAAATTCAAGTGTAACCAAACTGTGACAGCCATTTTCTTCTACTGTGAAATTTGTATTGCCATATTGTATGTAATCCCTTGCTGAAAGTATCATTTGTATCAGCTTTAAGTTTTGTGCCTTGTGATGATATGCTGTGATTACCTGGTCGTCCAGTGTTTCTGTCAGGATGCAGGGGATGAGGAAAGAGTAGTAGTCAGCATAAGGAACCCTCCAGGTGGATTCCAGAAGTTGGACGGTGAAGCCAAAACTGTGAGGATCTAGAGACGGTTGGAGTGAATTAAGAGAGACTGTCAGTATAGTGGAGCATTTCTTGAGGCAGGTGTCAGGAGCCCCAGTGATTCACATTCAGGACAGAGGATTGTGATAAGTTTGCCATCGGTTGGCAAGTCTGAAACAGAGTACTGTCCATTATTATCCCAAGACTCTACTTTTCCCAGTGCTCATATGTGTATTCTGCCTCTCTCCTGTCTCATTGATTATTACAATTCTTTTCCTATAGAACCAGAGTTGTACAAATCAAGTCTAGCGTAATCACAACCTGCAACAGTTAATACTGACAATATAGACAGGTGTGCAAATAGACCATTTTTGCAAGGGATTCCACATAATGAAGTGCTGTACATTCCACAGTGTATTTTTTTTCCTTTCAGCTATATGATTTTGTGTTGACACTCCATTTATGTATGGTGTTTCTCTTTATGTCATATGTTTTGTTTGTGGTGCTGTAAATTGCACAGCATAATATACCCTGTAGCAGCTGTGTGCTATTTTTCCTCTTTGCATTTGCCACACAGTGCTCTTTTATCCAGTACGCTTTTGACATTGCACCCTACAGTGGCTATCTTTGTTAAAGGGTTCTAAGTTTGAGTATTCTATGCCTGTGAGAAAGAATCCTTGGATGCAACAGCTTGTGTCCCATTAATTTGTCTGATAATTGGGTACAGGCTGTAAGTGAGCACAATATCATCCCAGCCTAGAATTTCTGAAGATCACAATGTAACTTTGTCTTTTGTGCAGATGATGGTGCTCTCCGAGTATGGAAGAACTTTGCAGATCTGGAGAGGAATCCCGAGATGGTCACTGCCTGGCAGGGGCTCTCTGACATGCTACCCACTACTAGAGGTTGCTCCGTCTGTTAATACCTGTGCTTCTGGGTTGTAGACTAAGAGGCTTGGAATAGATAGAGTTGTTTAAATGTTGACAAGTACATGAGGGAATGGGACTCCAGGCTCTTCTGGCCGTCGTATTTGATCAAGCATTGGAAACAAGGCCTGGGTTATCTGTGCTATATATATATGCATGTGCTCTGAAAGTGTCACTCTTCCTCTCTCAAGCAGGTCTGGCTCGAAGAGTTTCTATCTATCTTGACCGCAGTAAGCAGGGAGGTAAGTATTTTGTAAGCTCCCTTAAGGGGATAAAGAAAAGGAAGCAGAGGTTCAAAGAGTGGAATCCGAGTCTAAATCTCAGAATGGATGATGACGTCAGTAGCCCACAGTGGGGTTCCCTAGTCTTGTTCGAGTGACGCACTTTATAATAAATAATGCACAAGTTCCTCTTGATGAAAGAGAATTTGTGAGAGTGCCCGGGGGGAACACTGGTTTTTGCTTTGAGACCCAAGGTTGAGTAACGAGTGGGTGTAAAGAAGTTTGAATGCTGTTGTGTAATCCTAGGAGTTTGTTGTTGGGGAGATTGAGGTTCCCCTTGAGGAAAGATGTTTTGTGTTTAATGAAAAGGTCAAGACAAGCAGGTAATTTTCCAGACTGATGTTTTCTCTGCATGCAGGGGCAGGAATGGTGGTAGACTGGGAGCAAGAGACTGGTATGTTGATGACTTCGGGAGATGTACGCATCATACGCATCTGGGACACAGAGAGAGAGATGAAGATTCAGGTAAGAAGGCAGTATGTATGAGGCGGTGGTTCAGTAAAAGGGAAATCTGGTGTCATCTGTAGCAAGTCACAGAGTCACTTAGTCTAAGAGAGCAGATGCCTCTGCTGTCTCCTCAGGACATCCCAACAGGTGCAGATAGCTGTGTCACCAGCCTGTCTTGTGACTCCCAACATTCCCTCATAGCTGCAGGCTTGGGCGATGGCTCAGTGAGGGTCTACGACAGAAGGATGGGCCCAAATGAATGGTACTTATGACTTTTGTCACCCCAATCAGTGTGCTGGTGTTGGGCATGGGGATGATTGCAGTGGACAACCTCTGACTTTTATGTGCTTTTGTGTTCCTGCAGCAGAGTCATGACCTATCGTGAGCACAGTGCCTGGGTAGTCAAGGCACACCTACAGAGGCAGGTGGAGGGCAGCATCATCAGTGTCAGGTACACCCCAGTGTGCATGTCTGTCTACTGTGCCGTGAAAAAATATTTGTCCGTTTCTTGATATACATTGTTTTTCTACATTTGTTACAGTAATTGGCTTCATATCTTTAAACAAAATGTAAAATTAGATAAAGGGAAGCAGACTAAAAAATAACACCATTTCTAAATTACTACCTAATATTTTTCTGCAAAAACGTTATCCAACACTTATACTGCACATGTGAAAAGCTGATTGCCCCCTTAGTTACTCACTCAAACAGATGACCAAAGTTAATTGATAATTAGACTTAGCTGAGTAAGCACAGCCAGACATGATTGCAGCCATCCGTGCTAAATCTAAAGCTCCCCATATATTGACTCTTACAATGAGAGTGAAGCCATCCCTACAAATTTTCTTGAACACCATGCCTCAGTAAAAGAAAATTCAAAAAGAGGTTAGGAAAAAGGTTGTTGAAACTTACCAGTCAGCAAAGGGTTACAAAGCCATTTGTAAGGCTATGGGAAATCCACCACATCATGCTGACAGCCATTATCTTCAGATGGGTAAGATTTGGAACAGTGGTATGTCTTTCCAGGAAAAGCCCACCCATCAGAATTACTCCATTGGTACTTCCTTTTGGGATTCTCAGCAGTTTCTTGAATAATATCCAAAGAACTGCAGGGCTCTCTAGTCTCCGCTAAAGCTGGCATCATATTTCATGACTTCTAGTTGGATGGATGTCAAACAGCAATTGCTGATCTCATCACCTGCAAAAATAAGATTGCACAACCATAAACTGTGGGAGAGAACAATTTCAAACATCTAGCACTCTCATTTTATGATAACAGCCAATAAAATGGTGCCCAATAGAGCTGGCTCTGCAAAAATGCTTTCCAGGTACGGTAAGTAGTGCTGTATTCTATGAACTTATTTTGTTTTCCTTCCATTCTGTTGTTGTACGTAAAACATGAGACATCAGACAGACAAGCCATTCTTCTGTTTGCAAGGTCCAAAACCCCACATTCTTTATTCCTCATGCCTGCATTGTATGTATAGTTAATGCTTGTTATTTGCTCGCTGGTGTTACGTTCCTGACAAAACTTGTGGATACTGTAGCATTTATCTTATGGAGAAAAACGGGCTTAGTTTCTGGGGGTGGGATGTGGCTTGGGTGAGGTTGTGTGGACACACGTGCCGTCCGCTCTCTCCCCTTGAGGCAAGGTAATAGCCCTTCCACTGCTCCACCTACAGAAACCTTGTGATGACTTTTAATTCCTCTGTAGTCCAGTTGTATCATCTTCAAGGCGCTCTGATAGAGGCCACGAGTGATCACAGCAGGATCAATCTGAGAAACTCACTACACCAAGCAATTGGTTGTAGCGACGAGTGGTGTACAGTCATGGCCATAAGTTTTGAGAATGAAACAAGTATTTTTTTTTTTTTATACAAAATTTGCTGCTTCAGTGTTTTTAGATCTTTTTGTTAGATGTTTCTGTGGTATACTGAAGTGTAATTACAAGCATTCCATAAGTTTCAAAGGCTTTTATTGACAATTACATTAAGTTTATGCAAACAGTCAGTATTTGTAGTGTTGGCCCTTCTTTTTTCAGGACCTCTGCAATTCGCCCTGCCATGCTGTCAATCAACTTCTCGGCCAAGTCCTGACTGATTGCAACCCATTCTTGCATAATCAGTGCTTGCAGTTTGTCAGAATTAGTGGGTTTTTGTTTGTCCACCCTCCTCTTGAGGATTGACCACTAGTCCTCAATAGGATTAAGGTCTGGGGAGTTTCCTGACCATGGATCCAAAATTTTAATGTTTTGTTTCCTGGGCCTCTAAGTTATCACTTTTGCCTTATGGCATTGTGTTCTGTCATGCTGGAAAAGGCATTGTTGGTCAGCAAACTGTTCTTGATTGGTTGGGAGAAGTTGCTCTCAGAGGATGTTTTGGTCCCATTCTTTATTCATGGCTCGGGATCAGGGCACCACCAGTGCAGAACTTGCTCAGAAATGTCAGCAGGCAGGTGTGAGTGCATCTACACACATAGTGAGGTGAAGACTTTTGGAGGATGGCCTAATGTCAAGAAGGGCAGCCAAGAAAAACATCAGGGATAGCCTGATATTCTGCAAAAGGTACATGGATTGGACTGCTGAGGACTGAGGTAAAGGCATTTTCTCTGATGAATCCCCTTTCCAATTGTTTGGAGCATCCTGTGTCATGCCAACAGTAAAGCATCCTGAAATGTGCGTGGGGTTGCTGCCCAGCTAAGGGAGTGGGCTAACTCACAATTTTGCCTAAGAACACAGTCATGCATAAAGAATGGTACCAAAACATCCTCAGAGAGCAACTTCTCCCAACCATCCAAGAACAGTTTGGTGATGAACAATGCCTTTTTCAGCATGATGGAGCACCGTGTCGTAAGGCAAAAGTGAAGGCTAAGTGGATCGGGGGAAAAAAACATCTAAGGTTTGGGTCCATGGCCAGGACACTCCCCAGAGCTTAATCCTATTGAGAACTTGTGGTCGATCCTAAAGACGCGGATGGACAAATAAAAACCCACAAGTTCGGACATACTCCATGCATTGATCATACAAGAATGGGCTGCCATCAGTCACAATTTGGCCCAGAAGTTGATTGACAGCATGTAAGACGGAATTGCAGAGGTCTTGAAAAGGAAGGGCCATCACTGCAAACACTGACTCTTTGCATAAACTAAATGCAATTGTCAATAAAAGCCTTTGAAACTTATGAAATGCTTGTAATTATACTTCAGTATACCATAGAAACACCAGACAAAAAGATCTAAAAACACTGAAGCTGCAAACTTTGTAAAACCAATATTTGGTCACAACTGTATGAACAAAGAGCAGGTACTTAATCAGTACAAGCTCAAGACCCACACTTACTACCCACACTTCTTGGCACTGGTCAGACACATTTTGATCCATTCAGTTTAGTATGCATGCAGCCATGGACATCTAAGGGCATTACAGACCTGTTACTACTCAATCTCAAGTATTGCTCCTGTACAGTGGGCCTCTTGAGATTTTCTTTTTCTGCTACACATGGCCACAAATATAACCCCATGAAGTCCTTTTCCACCCCATCCTGTGGCCCGCAGCAAGGACCTTATACGTTAATATGCGCAATTAGACTATGGGTGTTGTCAGAACGGGTTACACTTTCATAACAGTGGATAAGTGAATCCGCGGGAACAGAACCTGCAGATAGCAAGGATTTTCGAGTGAGCAAACAGAAGCTGGCCCTTTAATTTAAGGCAAATTGACCCTGTTTGATTTTGTTGGGGCAAATTGCAGACTGGTTGGACTCAGTCATTGGAGATGTCAAACTGCACGACTGGCTGTCATGGGAATGCACCATAACTACTCCCAACTCTCAAGATTATGTAAGTAAAGTCTGCAGTTGAAAATCACTGTGAAAATTGTGCAGTGTGACAGGGTGTTATGGTCAGTGGCCATGGGAAAGAAACAGAGTGAAAACTGGATTCATGTAAGAGTAGAAATTTGGAAACCTCATATCCAGTATCAACATCAGTATTCATCTTACAATTGCAAAGAAAAGCCATTGGAACTAATGTTTTCTGGACAGTTGAGAAAAAAAGTACAACTATTTGAGTGATTTAAGTCCCAAAATATCTGGTGGAAAGCTAATACAGCATTCAAAAGTAAGAACATCTTACCTACAACAGTGGCAGTGCGATGGTGTGAGGTGCTTTGCTGCCCCAGGACCTGAAATACTTGACATGAAGGAACAATAAATTATGCACTTTACCAAAATGTTTTTAAGGAGTTTGTCTGGCTGTCTGTTTGTGACCTGAAGTTCAAATGGAATTAGGTTATGCAGCAGGACTGACACAAACCACAAAAGCAAATCTACAACTGAATGGCTCAGAAGAAATAAAGTTAAAAGTTTTGTAGTGGCCTAGTTAAAGTCCTGACATGAACCCAAGAGAGATTCTGTATCAGGACGTGAAACAAGCAGTTCAGACATACCAGTGTGCCTGAATTGAAGCAGTTCTGCAAAGAAGAATGGCCTAAAAATTATAATTATTGCCAGTAATGGTGCTGCAACCAAGTATTGAAACTGGCAGCAGTTATTTTTACCTGTTGATGGTAGGGTTGTTGAATAAAGAAAGTATTGATTTTAAATACTCGATTGTTTATTCATTCATGGACCCTTCCTCTAAATTGCATTTTGTCTAAAGATCTGAGACCACTGTGTTTATCTGTACATCTTCTGATTTGGGTCTCTTCACTAATTGATGTGCTTTGGTCTAGTGTCAATGGAGATGTGCGATTCTTTGAACTAAGGATGCCCGACTCTGTTAACGTACTACAGACGGTGAAAGGTCTGACAGCATTAGATATCCACCCGCAAGCCAATCTTTTTGCCTGGTGAGTGGACTTGTAGTTTGGTGGGAGAATGCGGGCGTTTTGCAGCTCACAGGGCTCTCACTGCCACATCTTGCTCATTTCCTTTAGTGGTTCCATGAACCAGTTCATTGCGGTGTACAACTCCACTGGTGATGTCATCAGTAACATCAAGTACTATGATGGCTTCATGGGCCAGCGCATTGGGGCTATTAGCTGCTTGGCCTTCCATCCATACTGGGTAAGTGTGTCATGTGGGAAAGGGCTGTTCTGTATTGAGATGATGGCCATTCTTAAAGCCTGTTTTTTTCTGTCTACAGCCCCACTTGGCAGTTGGCAGCAACGACTACTACATGTCCATCTACTCTGCAGAGAAGAGGATGAGATAACAGAAGGGTTGGCAATTCTGTCCACTGGGGCGGCTACTCCCCTCCTGTATGTGTATATAAGTGCTTATACAGATTAGAGACGCATCTTAGACATGCCTGGGATGTAATGTCTTTTTAAAATTTATTTGAGCTTTCAGGAAAGCCTGTATTTAAATATGTTCAACACTGACCTCCCCAACCCCCACCTGGCCAAGGATGGCTGCTATGAGCTTAAGACCACCTGCCAGGTGCTCGTTTGCTCTCCTCACTACACTGTCCTGCCTTGCAAGACAAGAGCGACAGCCCCCATTGAAGGATACGGAGGAAATCATCAATGGGAGCTTCTGTTCACTGAGACGCCACCATCAAATCTGGGGTCTGACTGATGGTCCTCCAAAATACGTTTGTAACATTCTGAGAAGAAAAATAAAATCTTCAGGTTTTCTCCACAATTCTGTTGTTTTTCTTTACATTTGTAGCCACAGCCAACATACACACACTGACCAGTAGCTACTGAGTAATGGCTACCTGACACGCATGCTAACCTGTGGCTGTTCTCTCACGCAAACACTTCTGCTGGCCTTTGGCTCTCTCTTGTCACACATGAACATTCACACAAACCTTCCCTGACAAACATACACTCTGACTGGGGACACACAACACAGAATTTCAGATTTCTGACACACACTTGACATTTCCTGTGCTACATGTGTGCACACACTGGCCTGAGTTGTGCACATACAGTGGAATGCAAAAGCTTGGGCCCCTTGCTTAAAATGTCTGTTATTGTGAATAGTTAGCAGAAGATGAACTGATTACCAAATGGCATAAAGTTAAAGATGACATGTCTCTTTTCAGCATTTTATGAAAGATTAGTATATTGTTTTTATTTTGTACAATTGTACATTGAAAAAAGGAAAGGGGCACTATGCAAAAAGTATGAGCACCTCAAAATATCTGAGGTCTCAAGATAACTTTTCCCGAGGTCTCTCAGCTTAATTAGTTCATTAGGGCTATGGCTTGTTCACAGTCACCATCAGGAAACCCTGGGTGATGCAAATGGCAAAGCTGCACAAATTCTCTGGCTCCTCAAGCCTTGTCCTAATAATCAGCAGCCATTGCCTAGCACTCTGAAAAATAAAATGATTGATGCTCACAAAGCAAGAGAAGGCTACAAGAGGACAGCAAAACATTTTCAGGTAGTTGCTTCCTCAGTTTGTAATGTTATAAAGAAGTAGTAACTAACAGGAATGGTGGAGGTCAAGTCGAAGTCTGGAAGACCAAAAAAACTTTATAAAGGAGCAGGATTGCTAGAAAGGTAAATACAAGTCCCCATTTGACTGCAAAAGACATTCAAGAAGATTTAGAAGACTCTGGAGTTCAGCAACACCTGAACAAGTATGACTTTCATGGTAAGAGCAGAAGAAAAATTTTTCATAGCATCTAAACAAGCCTGATGCATTTTACAAACAATTCTGTGGACCGATGAAGTCAAAATAGAACTTTATGACCACAACGTGCAAAGGTATGTTGGGAGACAAAAATGGTGCTGAATTCCAGGAAAAGAATATGTCTCCCAATTATTAAGCATGGGGGTGGATCAATCATGCTTTGGGCTTGTGTTGCAGCCAGTGGCACAAGGAACATGTCATGGTAGAGGAAAGAATGGATTCAAATTAATACCGGCAAATGTCACAATAACTGTAAAAAAAAGTTGAAGTTAAAAGAAGAGAGGGTCCTGCAACAAGTTAATGATCTGAAACACATCTCAAAACCTACAATGGAATACCTCAATCCCCTGACCTAAACATCATAGAAAATCTGGATGGATTTCAAAAGAGCAGTGCATGCAAGACAGCCCAAGAATCTTGCAGAATTGGAATCCTTTTGCAAGAACAAATGGACAAAAATACCTCAAGTAAGAAATGAAAGACTCTTAGCTGGCTACAAAAAGCATTTACAAGCTGTGATACTTGTCAAAGGCAGGGGGTCTTACTAAGTGCTGACCGTGTCAGGTGCCCAAACTTTTCTTCGGGCCCTTTTCATTTTATTTGGTATTTTGTACCTGTGAATAATGGAAATAAAAATGTAATCTTGCTTAAAATATTAAAGAAATGTGTCATCTTTAACTTGATACCTTTTGGTGATCAATTCATCTTCTGCTCACTTAACTATTCACAGTACCGGACATTTTAAGCAAGGGTGCCCAAACTTTAGCATGCCACTGTACAATGCAGCGGCACTGTGATGCACATGAAACCTCACACTGACCCTGACATTATTGATGAGCATGTTTTAACACTGACTTGAGACTTTATGACACACACTCATGGATATTACTGCCTTTAGTTTTTCTCACTGATATGCACATACATGCCGAATCACGGGCCTGTGACACTCAGATGCACACTCAAACTGAGCTTGGTTCACCGAAAAATACACACACCGAACAGTGGCTTTCTAACACACATGCATATAAACTGAGCTGCATCTCAGTTCCCTGACACATGCACTCTGACCTGTGCCTCAGACATATATTATTCACTAATACAGGTACCTACAGTTGTGTGTATCTGATTATGTTCAACATGTACACAGTGAACTGTTCAGGGGCTCAGATTATCACTCACTGTGACCAGAAGGGCTCCTCACACCCACTCTGCAAATTTCTCCAATGATACCTCCGACCTGTGGTCCAACAGTGCCCCCTAGTGTCCACTGCCTGCACGCTTGTTTTAGAGTGTGAGGAAGGCAAAGTCCACTCCAGATGTGTCCTACTCTCTCTCTCCCTACATCAGTGGCATTGGGGGTTACTATGATGCCCAGTAGTTGACTCCTTGGACCATGGAGCGTCCACGCCACCTGTGCTGTTAGTTCTGTTAATTATTTTGACATCCCCACTCTCGGGCTCCACCTGCCCGATAGAATGAGCTCCCCATCCTCCATTTTTCCTGTACGTCAGCAGTGAAGAGTGGGGCCGCTTGGGCTATGAGGCGGGGCCAGGGTGGACGACTGCCTAGATAATACATTGCAGTCTGGGAGCTCAGTGGAGCAAATTGCTGGTGTCGACATCCTGAGGAAAGCGGCCGCTTCCTGAAAACAAGCACAAAAGCCAAGAAAAATCTGAGGAACAGACACTCATCATCAGGGAGCCAAGCCTCCTGCAAATATATAACAAGTGGACCTCTTCAGGATGACTCGCCAAACCACTTGCTGTCTTCTACTTTTGACTCTCATGAGATGTAAGTTGCCCATGAGATGCCCATCCTCATCCTCACAATCCTCCAAAGGTTCAAATCCATCCTAACATAATATTTTTTCTTTTTTTTTTCATTCACAGGCAGCTGGACGGATAACAAACATGGTGAGTGACTGAATGGGTGGTGGTCTATCCTGGTCTTACCGTGGTCACAGCAGTTCACGCATTTCTCAGTTAGCATGGGCAGAGATGGCCAACACATTGGTGAGCATCTGGAAGAGTTACCCAGAATTCACAGACCAGAGAGAAGGTTGTGTACTCGTTGGGTTTGTCTACACTGGCACACCCTGTGCATTTATTATGGCTTAGTTCCAGGTGACCACCCAGTTTCTGTCCAGTACCTAGTACTGTGCAGACATAGGCGTCAGCCTCACTCGGGCTCTAGGGCGGAAGTGCCCTTCACCGCCTTGCTTAACATAGGGGCTCACAGCCAAAGCTAAGCCGAGCACGTGTGGCCTACATGTGGTCAGTAGTCACTTTTCTTTCTAATAGGCTTTTCTATCCTGCAGTTGTGAAACTTGTAGAGGCGACACTTACCTTCAGTCCTGATAAGGATGTAAAGTCTGGCACCACAGTCCATCTTTACTGCAACGCGAAGATCAGCACCACCTCCACAGATACACCGTCCCTCCAATACAGCTTCTACAAGGACACCCATGTCACCTACGCAAAGAACTCCAGCAACAAGTTTGTGCTTTACACCATTGAAAACGTACGGGCCTTCCACTCAGGGACATACCACTGTATAGTAAAAAGTGGGACCCAGAAGATAAAAAGTGAATTCCAACCGCTCAATGTTACAGGTAAATCATTTTCTTGTGATCATATGCTGCAGCTTCAGTAACCTCTGGACTGCTCTTACACTCCTGCATTTTAACAGGTCTGCAGACGCCTCTCCTCTCCCTCAGTAACGAAAAAATAACTGAGGGAGAGGAGGTCACCCTGAACTGCTCTGCTCCTAATGAAGAGGGCTCTCTGGACTTCACCTTTTTCATCAACTCCATACCCATAAAAGTCCCCCTGAGGTCCGGCACTTTTGCAGAAATGAACCACATCTTCAATCGAGAAGCCAATGTCTCCTGCAAGTTTCAACTGGTCAATCAGAAGGAGGACTCGCCCATCAGCAATGTCCAACGCATTGTCCTGTCAGGTAAGATGATGTTCTGGGGTTGACTAGAATAGTGCAGTGTGGTCTAAATAAGAGAACATGAAGAATTTTCAGTGGCTGGCAGTTAACCGTCCTTGGCACTAGATTCCAATGGGTGCAGTAAAGTTACCCTGAACTGCATTTAGAACCTTATCTATTTAAACAGCACTCTATAAATGATCTTATGAACAGAGGGCATGCAGGGCACCAGATTGTGCTAGTGGATGCGCATTAAGTCTAGACTCAAGTACTTTTGAGTAACATATGCTACTTGGAGTAGACCCACAAAGATGTCCAGAGCCTTCAGCAAGTCTTGTCGGAAGTGTCATTGATCAGTGAGTGTCAAATGAGGCAGCCCCCAAAGAATGTCTAGAGTCCTTGGTCACTCATGAGGAGTTGTCCTAGTCTGCATGTGCCATACCAATTAAAGAAACATGTGCAGAAACACCCTGGTAGCATTTCCTGTTTACAGCAGCCACCCTCTATTAAGGCTGTCCTGTGGTTTCAGAATAGCTGTCTCTGTTTCTGTAAAATGCTATTAGCCCAACGTCCATCTTGTTACACTGACTGGACCGGCATCTTATCTTTTTACTTGATTTCTTTTATTCCCAGAGCTGCTGCCTAAGCCTATCATAATAGCACACCCAAGCCAGAATGTCACTGAAGGAGATCGAGTGACAATTGAGTGCCATTCCAATAGTTCCCTCCCTGATGTGGAGGTCCACCTGCAGAAAGACAGCAAGATCCTTTCCTTTCATAATGTCAGTGCTTCCAGCTCTTTCATCGCTTTGTTTGATGAGAACCCTGAATACCTCTGTCAATCAGAAGCCAAGTCTGTGCGCAAATCCACTGAAATCCGACTCAATGTTCAAGGTGAGTGGGCTGATGTGTATACCTGCCGCACCCTGACATTCATAGTCTTCCCCAATGTAAGTGCTAGACTATGATGCACAAGGTGACATAACATTGAGTGTGACACATCATCTTCATTTTTTTTTTGTGAAACGGTTCTCATGCATGTGCCAAGTGTCTTCAGAAGGCCAATACCTTGAAAGCCACAACAGAAGAAAAAAAAACGATTATTCCTCTATGATCGTGGCCTTGGCTGGGCTTGTGTGTCTATTCTTTTTCTACTCTTGCATTGGTAAGAAGCCAGCAAAGTTTTTACATCTAAATCCATGAATATGTAGGCAATTATTGACCACCTTACAATAAAACAAATTTAGATCTCCGTAAATGATGGTTGGCAGTACCTTGCAATAGTTGTTTGCACTGTTGACTCAGGAAAATGGATTTCGTTTCTGTTCCAGTTACTGGAGTTTGTGTGTGTGAAGTCAGCATGCTCTTTGCACATCTGCATTGGTTCTCTTTAGTTCCCTTCCTCATCCCAAAGATGTGCAAGTTAGGTTAATTGTGGGATATGATGGAATTTTCCACTGCGTGCGTGCTTGTACACACATTTTCATAGTATTTTATGGCCCTGGAAAGAAAAGGAAAAAAAAAGCTACTTTAGAAAATGAAGGTGCTGAAAAGCATATGCCAGTTCTGCAGTGGGTGAATGACATGAAAGCTGGTGATTGGTATGTGGTCATTCTGGATGTTCCTAATTGGCAGAAGGCACAATGACTTTTCATGTGCTTCATTGTAAATGCATTAAATATACAGAGTGTCTGTAAATAATGGGCAAATATTTTAGAAAACAATCTACAATCCAACTCAACAAAACGTGTACCTGTTCTAAACAGCACATCATTAATACATCAACCTCCTTCTAGGGCCTAAAGAAAGTTGGGACCAAATGAAGGGCAAACTATCAGAGCTTGAATGGTTGGCAGTGCCATGTGGTTTTTACTACTTGCATGGTGGATGAATTTCTGAATTTTTTCCAGGTTTCAGTGAAACCTGCTTGTTGGTATACATATGAACAATCCTTCCAAGATTACAAGGAAAGAAACACTTTGATGATAATGGTGGCTAGATTTGTCATACAGTTGGTCATAACTATCTCCAAACAGACCTCAAGGAAATCTGTGGCAGCAGAATGAAGTAAAATGTTGCAATGCATTTTTATGTATAGATAGTATTCCTTGTGAAAATTTTTCTTTTTTATAAACAGTTTGAAAACAGATTTTGAACTGCATATAAATCTATTTTTAATGAATTATTTACTAATGACATTGGGCTCAGGTAAAATACATATACAGCCTGAATTATTTTTTTTTTACTTATTTCACTTATTTTTATGTATTTACATATACACCCTGTATTTCTTTCTGTTACTTATTTAATTTTTCTTTATCAGTTAAGGAGTCAAAAATAACAATCAGATATCAGCAGTGTTCTTGTCTTTCAGTCGGCATTTTGTCACAGTACTGATTTGTAACGCAGATTGTGCTTTTTATTCTTTCCATGCATTCAATTTCAAAGTCAGATACTGCATTTGTAATATAAATTGTGGCTACTAGGTTATGACGGATTTTTTAGTTAAAGAAGACAAACGTTTAGAGTGAAAGCAATGACAGTCAGTGCCTATAAAAAGTATTCACTCCCATGGAAGTTTTCGTATTTGTTAGTCAAGTGAACATAATAACATGTTTTACCACTGCTAATGCAAGTGCAAAGGTTTTTCTAATAACCAATATAGGCCTAATTAAGAAGTGATGTGACTGAAGGAATGACTGCTGAAAATTGGGCTTTACAGCCATATTTGAATAATATATTAAAATTTGTAATTTCAAGCAGTGCCAACCTTTAGCAACACTGGTAATGTATTGGCTGTTTTTTTTTTAATTGTTTAATGCTATCTTGATTAATATCCATCCATTATCCAACCCACTATACTATCCTAACTACTGGGTCATGGGGGTCTGCTGGAGCCAATCCCAGCCAACACAGGGCACAAGGCAGGAAACAAACCCCGGGCAGGGCGCCAGCCCACTGCAGGGTGCGCGCACACACACACACACACACCAAGGACAATTAAGGATCGCCAATGCACCTAACCTGCATGTCTTTGGACTGTGGGAGGAAATAACCCACGCAGACACAGGAAAAACATGCAGTGAACCCAGGTCTCCTAACTGTGAGGCAGCAGCGCTACCCACTGCGCCACCGTGCCACCCCTTGATTAATATATATATATATATATATAGCAAAAACATGAGTATTTTTGGATGATTCCAAACTTTTTAATGCTACTGTATGTTTGAGGACAGATAGAAGCTAATATGCAAACTTGCCATAGACAATAACTGGCCATTGGATTTGAAGCAGGGACAGTAAAAGTATGAGATTACAGTAATAAGCACTGGGCAAAGCCTGAGTTCACTTAACGCAGACATGCCACTGATTACATACTGTTGGTAAAGAAGGGTGTAACTGGTTGAGTGTGTGCATTTGCACACAGACCAGAGCCTTGTTCAGAGCTGTTTCCTGTCCTGTGCCCTGTGACCCTGCATAGGATGAGGCCAGAGTGAGAACACATTGGTATTCTAAGCTTATTTCTCATTTCCCACCAATACTACAGAATTTTATTCAGTGCAAAACATAATTTTCCATTTGAATACAGTTACAGTATCAATACAGTTTACACATCTTCAACTTAAATGTAATACACGTACCTTTAAAGTATTTATTATAAAGGTTTAAGCTTCAGAAGCAACCCTGCTGCCTGCTTTTGTCAGACGTATTTTTACAACATCTGCACATCGCCGCACTCAAAAAAAAGTTTAATGGAGCGTCTGAAGCCTCATAACGGCGATGGACGGAACTCGGCGACTGAGTCCAACTGCGGAATCGTGACTTTGAAACTCCCTAGTCGGGTGGCATGTCTGTCAAAACTGGGTACGGCGTTGGCTTGCTATACAGGTGTCCTCCAGTCTGAGGCGTGACTAACAGGGCAAATAATCTCCGAGAGTGTTTGCTGCTTGTTGAGAAGACAGTCGTCTTATCGCAGAAAATGACTGGTTGACCTACAAAGGCGGAATGCGTCGCGATATGAAACTTACTTTTATGTCTTCACTCAAATACTGTAACAAACAAGTAGCTTTTCTCGTTACAACCGTTAAATGTTGGAAACTCCGTTAGCACCTGGTTAATGCCTAATTTAGCACCTAAGTTAATGCCTTCAATGCGACCGTAGTGACGTGGAAGTCGCTGATTGGTTACAGCTTGTGTGCCCACCCCTCCTGCGCCTGACAAATCCTCTTCGCGCCGTTTTTAGCTGTTGATTTCGCTGTTAGGCGGGACTCGTGTTTGCACAAAATGGAGTTGCAGCTCCAATGGGTAAACCGGTTGGAAAATTCAAGCTGTAATTTAAAAAGTGGAGAATCTGAAAAGATAGTGGGTGTTGAATATGTGCAAAAATGTATAGAAAAGAAAAAAACTTTTTAAAAAGTAGAAGGAAAAAAAAAACGCGACTGGGCAACTTTCAAGCTTAACGATAGAATGCAGCTTATTTCCGCTACTAAAAACATCATTATTTTGCAAAGTTATAGCCTGTTGCTTGCGGAAAAGTCGGGCACAAGCAACATCAGACGTCTGCTACTGCGTTTCCCTACCTGCGCGGTGCGTGAAAATCCGTGAAAAACTCAGAAGTCAAATACTATCGGATCATATTAAGTCTATACGTTAGAAACTAAAATCAGATATCCGCCGTCCAAACTATTGTTAGTAAATGTGGACGCCAGAAACTCCAAGGTGGAGCATCATACATGTTAGTAAATCCAGGCGTTCGAAAATGACAGGAAGACCCT
Source organism: Polypterus senegalus (assembly GCF_016835505.1). Lineage (NCBI taxonomy): Eukaryota > Metazoa > Chordata > Cladistia > Polypteriformes > Polypteridae > Polypterus > Polypterus senegalus. Next base: position 81,958,129 of record NC_053170.1, read on the forward strand.
GCTCTCTGGCCTAATGTTAGTAAACCTGAGTGGTACAATCTCAGCTCTATTAAGAAAGCACACTTAAAAAGAGAATATCGGCACTTGACGTATTTCTAGGCACTGGTTGAACTAATAAAAATAATACAGAATAAATACGTCTCTTTTTTTTTTTTATATCTTACACTTCCCCAGACCACGAAGATTTCCTCAGTCTTCTGTCAGTCCACAGGTCAAAAAGGTTGATAATCGCTAGTCTTGTGACATTTTTTGAGAAAGAGTTTAAAACCCACCTATTTCTGAGTTCTGAAACATAGTTAAAAGAACTGAATAAGATTTATAGGCATACATTTAGTTTTATTATGGTTAAAGTTTAGTACTGATGTTTTGATAGCACAGAGTTGTCATTCCTACCTTAGTGCTCCAGGATCAACGTGAAGTTTGCATGTTCTCCCAGTGCAAATTGTGGATTGAGAGTGTGTTTAACTTTTTAAATGCATTGGTAATATGTCATGTTTATCAAACAACAGCCATTTATGTGTTGTGAAGCAAATAACATCCATCCTCAACCTGAGTTCCTAAAGATTAAAGGTATAAGCACTACCTGCTGCGCCACCAGATCACACTGTTTCAAAATGTCTATAGCAAATAACTAGATTAAAACTAAACACAAACTTTATTTATATTTTTTGTTGCTGGATTGCACGCAGCACACTCTTTTCTCATTGGTTGTGTGATTGTGCCCTGTAAAGGACTGGCATTACATAGTCCATGGTTTCTTTTTGCCATATGCTTGAAACTGCTGCAGTAATGACTGGTTCCCTCTGACCATAAACTGGGCAGATTAAATGAACCTCTCGACACATACAGGATTAAATGTATACCTGTAACGTTTGTTCAGTTCCTGTCACCTGATTGCACGGTACACACATGCTTAATCCATCCCTCACTAGCCGTCGCTATTGAAGAGGAGCACATGGATACATAATATTACACCAACCGCACCAAGCAATGTCTTTGTAAAACAGTGCAATACGTTTGCAAAATAATAATTTTTTTTTCTGAGTGGCAGGAATAAGCTTCCAGAGTATGTTGTTTTTAATGAGAGTGGTTTTGTTATCTATGATATTATTTTTGGCTATGGTCTTTTTACTCCTGAGAAAATGTATGAACAGGACTGTGAGAGCATTTTCCTATTTTTGGAAAGATGTAAGTATAAAAGAATTAAAAGACCAGAGCTAGTGAGAGGAACAACAAAAAAATGGAAGAAAAACAATCCTAATCTTCATAAATTAGCATTTTTGAAGTATACCACTGTGATAATGAATGAAGCAATACATAAATAAGGGAAAAACAATGACAGTTATGATGAGATATCTGTTTGTAACAACACTAAGAGCAGTCAAACTATAAAGGCCAATATTAAATTAACTGATCTGTCTAAGAGGGCTAAATCATTATAGATTGTGCAAAAATGATAAAGATGTATAAATGGGATAGGGGGAAATTTAGAAATAGCTAGTGAAATTTACAGAGAATGAGATGCCAGTTATAAGAGCTTCTTTTTTATGCATACAAAGAGCCGGAGATGGACTGGAAGCAAGTAACGCATAAAAACTAACAGCATGGCAGGTGGGGACAGAGGAGGCCTGACATAAGAAACAATTGGAAAAAGACTGAAAGTGCCTGTGGGAAGTGTGCAGCAAGGAAGAAAATGCACTGCATGTGTTTAGGAGTGCAAAATAACTTGAAAGATATGGGAAAAAGTGGAAGATGAGTGGAAAAAATGAGTCAACAGGCAAAAAACATAACATGAGATAAATGTCTTGAAACAAATTACTTCTGCGGGAACTCAACAATTAGATACATGTGAAAGGCACAATATAATAGATGGCCAGTGAGAGAATTTAATGATAAAGGTGATAGAGAAAGAAACATAATTAATTCTGAAGGAAATTGCAGGGTTACAGCAGCAGACAAAAACACACAAATATACATATAATAAGAAATGTCATAATCCTAAATATGCAAACATGGCACAAATACAAACATAACAAGAATTATCTATAAGTAAATTCGCAAAGTGTAGCTATTTGCTAAGTGTTAAGCGATTTCTTTTCCCCTCTCCTCTGTTGTCAACTGGCCATTGTTCAACAATTAATTAATAGACAGATATTGTTGGTCTCCATTTATGTTAATCAGTTTGTACTTTGTCTTCTACGTGTTTTAACAAATCTAACCCTTTATGTGTACTAATTCTTTGTTTAGTAATTTGTAAAATTTATGCAGTATTTGTATTTTACCTGAGAACTTGTCACTGCACTCCATGCCTGCACTCAGTGAAGAGCACTACACAAAAATAAACTAAAGTAATTATTATTGCACATACTTCTCAGTTACTGTATCACCGCACTGGATGTTATTGGCATGGTATGTTGCACATGGCATCACTGTCTTTTAAGATGTCTGCTAGACCAGCTCAGAACCCTAGAGAACAAAAGGAACAGGACCTCCTGGGCCAAGGGGTGACTTATTATAGCGTCTGATGGTTGAGGGTAGAGATGACCTCACATATGGCGCTCCTCGGAGCAGCACAGTCATCTCAATCTGCTACTGAATGTGCTCCTCTGTTTAGCCAAAACCCCATATGAGGGGTTGAGTGTCGTCGTCCAAGACAGTCAGCAGTTTGCTGAGTGACTTCTGTTCTTCGAATTCACGGTGAGTCCAGACTGACTAATATGATTGAAGCAGCCTTTTTAACCAGATAATTTAGTGTTTTGGCATCACATGCACTTAACGCCACTTCCCCAATAGTAAAACGTGCTGAGCTATGCAGACTATTAAAAATCATGTAAGAGTGGCCTGCAGACACCAAATAACCTCAGCCTCCTCAGGAAATAGAGGTGACTCTGGGCCTTCTTCATTACAGATGGCCTCTGTGTTGGTATCCCACTCCAGCCTGTCTTTCAGATGCACCCCAAGGTATGTGCTTGTCCTCACCACCTCCACTTCTTCATCGTCAATTAGAATCGGGGGGCTGAGTGGGGTCAACCCTGCTGAAGTCTACCATTATGTTCTTTGCTTTATTGATGTTGAGCTGTTGGTGGTCCAGTTTGCACGTTCAACAAAGTCCTTCACGAGTGCCCTGTATCCATTCTCTTATACTGTTGACTAATATAGAAGATGGAAGTGTTGTGGCAAACGAGAAATAAACTAATACAGCATAAGAGGATAAGACCAGTAAATGGAATGTTTCAGAAAAAATATAGTCAAGGCAAAAGGATAATAAGAAAAAAGAAAACCTAAGAATTGGGAAGAGTTATGGCCTATAAAAGAGAGAGAGTTAGTTTACCACGCACCAGTAGGGTAAAACTTGTGGGAAAAAGTATAAAATGTGAGGATTATGGTAAACATAATACCAGTGTGGAAGTAACTAAATAAAAAGCATAACTAAGGGTGTTATAAATACACATACACTCACTGGCCACTTTATTAGGTACACCTTACTAGTATTGGGTTGGATCCCCTTTTGCCCTCAGAACTGTCATAATTCTTTATGGCATTGATTCAGCAAGATGCTGGAAACATTCCTCAGGGCTTTTGGTCCATATTGATGTGATAGCATCACGCAGTTGCTGCAGTTTTATCAGCTACACACTCATGATGTGAATCTCCCGTTCCACCACATACTAAAGGTGCTCTATTGGATTGAGAGCTGGTGACTGTGGAGGCCATTTGAGTCCAGTGAGCTCATTGTCATGCTCAATAAACCAGTCTGAGATAATCTGAGTTTTGTGACATAGCGCATTATCCTGCTGCCAGTATCCATCAGAAGATGAGTACACTGCAGTCATGAAGTCATAGACGTGGTCTGCAATATACTCAGGTGGTACTAAGTGGCCCAAAATGTGTAAAGAAAATATCATCAGCACCATTACACCACCACTACCAGCCTGAACCATTGATACAAGGCAGAATAGATCCATGCTTTCATGTTGTTGACGCCAAATTCTGATCGTACCATCTGAATGTCGCAGTAGAAATCGAGACTCGTCAGACCAGGTTTTTCCAATCTTCCGTTGTCCAATTCTGGTCAGCCTATGCAAATTGTAGCCTCATTTCTCTGTTCTTAGTTGACATTAGTGGCACTTGGTGTGGTCTCCTGCTGCTGTAGCCCACCTGCTTCAAGGTTTGACGTGTTGTGTGTTCAGAGATGCTCTTCTGCATATCTTGTTTGTAAATGAGTGGTCATTTGAGTTTCTGTTGCCTTTCAATCAGCTCAAACCAGTCTGGCCATTCTGTTCTGACCTCTGGCATCAACAAGGTATTTTCACCCAGAGAACTGCCACTCACTGGATAATTTTTGTAAACCTTAGAGATGGTTGTGCGTGAAAATCCCAGTCGATTAGCAGTTTCTGAAACACTCAGAGCAGCCTTATCTGGCACTAGCAACCAGGCCACGTTCAAAGTCACTTCAGTCAGCTTTCTGATTCTTGGTTTGAACTTCAGTAGGTCATCTTGACAATGTCTACAGGCCACAATGCATTGAGGTGCTGCCATGTGATTGGCTGATTAGATATTTGTGGTAACAAGCAGTGGAGCAGGTGTACCTAATAAAGTGGCCGGTGAGTATATATTATGGTGCAGACTCAACATGATCTTGGAAACTATTTCATTATTAATGGAATGAAGTGAGACCTACACTGTTAATATCGGGTTTATAGTGATTGGTTTTATACAAAAATGTGCACTGCAGTGCAGAGTAAGTTTGAGCACTTACTGCTCAACTCAGCCTGTACACCTGAATTTATAACACTGCACTTTACTTAAGTGAGTGTCAGAAACAAAAATGAAAAAGAACAGTGGGCACTACTTTGCTTCCGTGAGAATCTAGTATGTGGGTAATGGTGCAGATATCCATTTTTTCCTATTAGTTTGATGTAAACACACCACAAGTAACACTTTCTTTATTACCACTGTATATCTCTCTATTATATAAAAAAAATCCTGGGATGAGACGAAATGATGAGTCCCGCAAGACGAAACTTTGTGCCAAGAGATTATCCACGCCCGGGGCTGGAAATAAAAGACAAAGAGTAGATGACAAAGTAGAATGTCGTAAAGAATTCAAAAACGTTGGCGCGATACACATGCAGAGCAGGTTAGAGATAATGAATAAGTACTAAAATTCGAAAGTCTCAAAAAAATGATAGTAAACATCGCATTAGTGCAAACAAACGGAACTTATTACTCGATGAAATAACGGAACAGTGAAAAGAGATCGAATATATTGTTTGGATTTAAACTTTAAGTTGGAGACTTGTAGATAATCTAATTTGTATTGCCATCCGGGAAAAGTAGTGTTTGTTCCCAATGAAGAGCCATATCCGCGAGACTTAAAAGATTTGTTGTTTGGTGAAAGTGAAATCCACATACGCGAGCGGCAGAGATGCAAAGTGACTGGTGCATAGCTCAGGTTGGAGAGTGAAGCGAGCAGGGGGTGAAGCCCCCCAGTCAAGTAAAGGGAAAAGACTTTTTTTAAAAAAAGATATAGCAGAGTGAACACTTGTAAGCTAAAAATCCATTTATTAATTCTCAAAGGGGCATGTTTGCTTTACCGCACTTTTTAAATGAATCTCATTTTTTAACTTTAAATCTGGCATGTATTACATTGGCAGAAACTCGGAGTGTATGAATGCATGTGCTTTATGTCAGTCTTATGGAAAACCCCTGGAATATTCGCACAGTTGCTTTCCTGCATATTCAGTGCCCTCCATATTGTTTGGGACAAAGATCCATTTTTCCCTGATTTCTCCTGCTGCTCTGCAGTTTAAATTTAATGACTTGGGCATGTATGGCTTCCACAGTGCCTGGCACATTTATCTTCATTGATGATGGAACTGCTGACGGCAGTGACATGATGAAGTCTGAGGTGTAGAGAAACATCTGATCTGCTGAAGTTCCAGTAAATGCTTCCAAACTCACCAGACGGCACTTCATCCTACAACAAGATAAGAATCCAAACATATTGCTAAGGCAACACAGGAGTTTGTCAAAGCTAACAAAATGGAAAATTCTTGAATTGCCAAGCCAGTCACGCAATTTTAATCCAATTGAGCAGGCCTTCCATATGCTGAAGAGGAAATGTAAGGGAACAAGCCCCCGAAACAAGCAGGAGCTGAAGATGGCTGCATTAGAGAGTTGGCAGAGCATCACCAGAGAAAAACCTCAGCACCTGGTGGTGTCTATGAATTACAGACTTCAAGCAGACATTGCATGCGAGGGATATGCGACAAAGTCCTAAATATGACGGCTTTAGTAGACCTGCCATTGCTGTGTCCAAACATTATGGTTTCCTGTAAAAAGGAGGGGACCAATTAGAAAAAGTGTTGTGTGACCAAAACGTATGCAAATCCCCTTAAATGAAAGTCTGCAATGTGCACTTTAATCATGTCTCAAATATTTAATTTGTAATTTTAAACTGTGGTGCAGAGGGGTTAATCAAGTAAAAAATGTGTCTTTCTCCCAAACATTATGGAGGACACTGTAGTACAGTGTGTGGATTGGTGCCTGCATTTAAGCAATAATGTATATATTCCAGTAATGTTTGTTACTCTCCATATTAAAGAGCGCCTTCCATGGCTTCCTGCCGTGTACACTCTGAAGCTCAATTCGTCTGTAGTAGCAGAGTCCCTAGGGAGAGCACTCAAAATCAAGCAAATGTCACTCGTTTGTGGTTTGTTTTTTTTTTTTTTTTTTTTTTCGTTTTCATTCCAGGTTAGATGAGGACAAATCAGCGTGAATCAGATACATCATGTTCAAGTGCATTGAATCTCAATCCAGCATCCTGGGTTCAAAGCCAAGACTAATTGCTGGTTATGTGGGGAGTTTACCTGTTCTCTCCTGCATCTGCATTTATTTTTCCTCTGTGGTATAGATGTTAAATGTTAATCTGGCAATTGTGAACCTGGTACATTAAAATGTGATATTCTGTGTGTGTGTGTGTGTGTGTGTGTGTGTTTGTGCATATGTAGGCCCTGTGATTAACTCGCTGCCTGTTCATTGCTGATTCCTGCTTTGTGCCAAGTGTTGCTTGGACAGGCTCCTTAACACCCAAATGCGACTGTGAAATTGAATTAAGTGGTTTTGAAAATGTAATTTTGTGTTTTTATCTGTTATCCTTTACTACGATGTGCCTGGGCTCGTTACCACCTAGTAATAAATAAATGCGGTGAAAGACCCAGGCTTAATGGCATTAGGAGGTCAAGACATGAAGGGATGGATGGTCAATCACTGCAGCGCTACAGGCTTAGAAACAGAATACTGCTGTGCAAAGTTTTAGAGTTTAACTCTGCATATTTTATTATAACTAAATGAGTATTTATTTATTTAAAGAGCTTCTGAAAAAAGCCAAATTTCCCCCTGGGGACAAATATCTATCTATCTATCTATCTATCTATCTATCTATCTATCTATCTATCTATCTATCTATCATGTATAGTGCCTTACACATCTATCTATCTATCTATCTATCTATCTATCTATCTATCTATCTATCTATCATGTATAGTGCCTTACACATCCATCCATCCATCTATCTATCTATCTATCTATCTATCTATCTATCTATCTATCATGTATAGTGCCTTACACATCTATCTATCTATCTATCTATCTATCTATCTATCTATCTATCTATCTATCTATCTATCTATCTATCTATCATCCAGTGCCAACACATCCATCCATCTATCTATCTATCTATCTATCTATCTATCTATCTATCTATCTATCTATCTATCTATCATATATAGTGCCTTATATGGGGGCCTCATTTACAAAGCTTGAGCTCACACAAAAAGAGGCATGAAACGTGTGTTGGGATGTGTAAAAGAAAACCTGACTGTGGAATGTGTTTGTAGTTCTGATAAATCTCACCCGTGCATACGAAACTGGGAAATGACGACACTCTTGATCAAGTGTGGAAAACCAGATAAATGACTCACAATGCACAATAAATCATGTCACTGAGCCATTATTATTATGTGCATTGATGTGACACATGTATTACAAAAAAGATGAATGTGATGCACTGGCTGCATTTTAGTCCCCCTTTATACTGAAAAACTTGTTGTTGTTTTTTTTTTTTTTCCAGTTTATATTGGCTCTCTGTTGTCACTTCTCGGGGAACTGGCCAGCAGGTCACGAATATCTTAGCCTCCATCATGCCCACTGTGCTGGTAGCCATTAACGAACTGACGAGACATTACATCCAGTTTTCATGTGGTGTGTGGTGTGCACACATACATAAAACATAATATGTTTTGGTCAAAATAAAAAGAACATTGGCAGTTCTCCTAACATAATCAAAGCACTTTACTGCACTCATATTGTAATAAGGGCACCTAGTGAGAATGGAGCACCTTTTGTTAACCAAAGGTTGTTGCCTTCTACTAATACACAAGTCATCTGTGATCCCATGAGTTGCCCTAGAAACGTTGTGTTTCCGTGGTCAGGGTCAGCCCGTAGTTTAGACAGATGTGACGGTGCAGTACGCGCTGCTTGGTTTACGGGTAAGGGAGCCTGCTGAACCCTCAGTTTTTCATATGGCCTGCACTATTCATTGTAACGGCAATCAGGGCATTACATGTGCCAGGTGATAGCGGCGAACCCCTCAAACGCTGACACATTACACCTTTCCCTGACCTCCAGAACGCAGAGGAGTGGCGCTGTAATGCAGCGCATGATCTTGTGCCCCGAGTTGCGGAGTGGAGCGGCCTGATATTCTTGAATGCAGGGGGTGGGGTCTCGGTGCGTCAGCGGCCAATAATGTTCTGCAGTATCGTGATTGGATATGCATGAGATTGAGGCGTGTCTTCCATATATGCTTGTTTCAGGGCGGTATTCGACGCGCATTTCTATCCTGTATATTGCCTAGCAATGCGTGTCTAGCAAGTTTTATAAATCTGATGGGGTTTTTTTTGGCATGCGCATATTTTTACGCTCGAATTCACGCAATGTTTTATAAATGAGGCCCCTGATCATTGAGAGAGCAGGCTGTTTTAGTGAGGCTGTGTCTGATGGTGGTGCAACCTTCAGTGCTGGCAGTTTAATTCAGTAAGAAACAGTTAAGTATGGAGGATTATACTTTCTGAAGTTGCAGACAGATTACAATACCTTTTCACTACCAGAAGTTTTTAGAGTGATGGTGAATTTATTTGAACCGTTTTAAGCAGCTAGCATAAAGTACAGTATTCTGAAATTTATTAGAGAAGAACTGAAAGCATACATTTGCACATTTCAGTATTCCTTAGGTTTCATGACATACGTTCGGTTCTGTTTCCGAACAGACATATCAGTCCACTGCCCATTGTCTATTTGAACGCTTGCGCTGTTCATGCTCTTAATCCTCTGCTTGCAGAAGCAGTTCTGGGTGGACAATGTCCCCGTAAGGGAGGTTCTGCACTCTGCAGTGGTATCCATCCATTTCTTAAATTCACTGAACCCAATTGTAGGATCGTAAGACGCAGACGGTCTGTCTGCACTGCGGGATGAAAAGCAGATGTGCGCTTAACCTTCGTGCCCACGGGCACCCATTCCTGCTGTGCCAATATAGAGTGCAAGTCTGACGTTGGTATTGGGCTGAGCACCCTGCAGGGACAACCCTCTCATTTCATGATAAGCCTCCTGCCGTGCTCTCCCATGAATGTGAAATGTGCGGCCTTTGAGATCCTTTTTTTTCTTTCGAGTTTCTGAGGTTGAATTATGAGAGTAACAATCAGTGGCATACAATTTCAGTTTAGAGATACGCAAACACTGCATTATGTAATAAGGTGACTTGCAGCAGAAAATGACACTACCTGCATGTCTGGATGGACCTTTATTTGGCAGTACCGACAGTGTCACTTCTTCTTATGTTCAAATTAACCCTGGCATACCTCACTAAGTGGCATCCATTTACAGGATAAGATAAGAAGGTTTAAGTTTGCAACAGCGACAGTTCCTCTAAATGATAAAATTATGTGAAATAAATGTAAATGATATAAAAAAAACTGTTCCTCAAATAGCAACACAGCTGTGTTCTTTATTGTTTGGTGGGGCATACATGCCAATCTGTTTTCTGTGCTCTTTCATTTCACTTCATTGCAGAGATAGATAAACACATAAATAGATATGAAAGGCACTATATGATGTATAGATAGATAGATGTGAAAAGTATTATATGATAAATAAATAAATAAATACATAGATATGAAAGCCATTATATGATAGATAGATAGGTAGATAGATATGAAAGGCACTATATGATTGATTGAATGATTGACAGATATGAACGGCACTATATAAAAGATATATAAATATGAAAGGCACTATATGATAGATAAATAGATATGAAAGGCACTATGTGATTGATTGATTGACAGATATGAAAGGCACTATATAAAAGATATATAGATAGATATAAAAGGCACTATATGACAGATAGGTAGATAGATATGAAAGGCACTATATGACAGATAGGTAGATAGATATGAACAGCACTATATAACAAATAGATAGATATGAAAGGCACTATATAACAGATAGATAGATATGAAAGGCACTAGATAGATAGATAGATATGAAAGGCACTATATGATACATAGATAAATAGATTATTCGGGCATCCAGTAACACATCAATACACATCAATAAAATTTGATGAAAATTATTATAAAAACAAAGGAGAACAAAACATAAATGAATAAATAAATAAAAAGTACAAATGGTCCATTGTTACAGTGTGGGAAGGTATAGTGGTGACCAGGTCGTAAATGACTTTTATTTAAACCAGAGTTATCAAATCTCACATCAATAGGAACAAATGATCTTGTAAAGCGTTCTCTGCCACGTCTACTTCTCTGCCCCAACGTAATCTTGTGGAGAGGGTGACTGCTATTGTCAAGAATGGCCTGTACATTTCTCCCCATACACCTTCCCACCACAGTTCCCAGTGAGGCCACAGTCCTACCCAGCACTGAGCCAGCCTCTTTGTGGTCTCATCTGTCATACTCCCTCCCCAGCATATGGCAGCAAAGAGGAGGACGCTGGCAACGACTGTCTGACAGAACAAAACTGGCACTTCACTACATACATTGAATGACCCGAGTCTTCTAAGGAAAAAGAGCCTCCTCTGCACATCCCTGTAGAGGACTTCTGTGTTCATGACCTCAATACCCAACACCCCGGATGTTAACAGACTGAAGGGGGAGCATAGACCTGTGGAAATCCCAAATCATCTCCTTGGTCTTCGTTGTGTTCAGGACCAGGCCGGCCTTATTGCTCCAGTCACTGAAAGCTTCAATCAAATCCCAATATTCCCCACACCACAATCGCTGTATCATCCGTGTACTTCTAAATGTGGTAAAAGTCTGACTTCTATTTAAAGTGAACAGTCCCTTGTGAGGCCCCAACATTGCTCACTATCGTACCAGCGATGCGGTTCCCCAGTTTGATGAACTGCAGTCGTCCAGTCAGGTAGTTGTGAATCCAGGATAATTCACGTGAAGCATGGCACTAATGCGGAGGTAAATCTTTAAGGATGCACATCAGTAAAATCTTATACAGAATTGACTTTTAAATTAGGAAGGTGTGCACTTTCTGGTAATAATATTTATAATGTGTACAGACCTTTGATTGTTAAACAACACTGAATGACAATGGGTTTAATTTGGCTTTTTTGACGTTGACCAACAGAAAAGGATTCTTTAATGTCAAAATGAAAAGAGATCTCCATAAAGGGGGTCTAAAATAATTACAAATATGAAACACAATATATCTGGTCCCATAAGTATTCACTCCTTTAATATGACCCACGTAAATCATCACTGGTGCAGCCTATTGGCTTTAGAAGTCACATGATTAGTCCAGTGGAGACCACCTGTCTGGGGTTTCTCCTAATTACAGTCCAAATGCACCTTAATGTGGAAAGTCCATCTTGTGGTGAGTCAGCATGATGGCGTATCCTACACAGCAAAGGCGAGAACACTCCAAGAGACTCCATGAAAAGCACAAATGAGGAGCTGGAAACAAGAAAACATCCAAGTCCCTGAAAATCTCCTGGAGTCCAGTGAAACCAATCACAAAGAAGTGGTAAAGGGTACGGCACAACGGTAAATCTGCCTGGAGCAGGCCATCCACAAAAACTTGAGCGATCATTCAGGAAGATAGCAAGTGAAGAAGGCCATCAAGAGACCTATGAGAACTTTGAAGAAGTTACAGGCTGCAAGTGCAAGAGCTGAAAGACTGTGCAGATGACAACTGTTGACTGGGGGCTTCACTAATTGCAGTTTTAGGGAAGATTCGCAAAGAGAAATAACACACAGGACATCATGGCTAGAGACTGCCAATGCCAGGGGGTACGTGAAGTCATCTGGAAGAAGGCCCAATGGCCTGACTAGATCGATATTGAGCTTTTAAGGCCATCAGACTAAATGTTATGTGTGAACACCACACATTGTCCCCAGTGTGACGCATGATGGCGGCAGCAACATCAGGCTATGGAGATGATCCTCTACATCAGAAGGCTTATGAGTGCAGCAGAATATGGAGAGAACCTGGAGGAAGACCTGATGAGGTCTGCAGGGAAACCTAAACTTTGGGACAAGGTCTGCATTGCAGCAGGACAAACACCCTCCAATCATCAAGCCATAGCTACACAAGAATGGTTGAGTAACAACAATGTGAATGTCCTGGAGTTGGCCGAGTCAGAAGACCAGATCTTAATCCAAGTGAGAATTTGTGGCTGGACTTGAAAAAGGCTGATCACTCCCGATCTCCATGAAACCTGACATACATCCTGCACATACAGACTCAAGGCTGTCATGGCTGCCATCTCCTAAATACTAACATGTAGGAGGTGAATGCTTAGGCGATCAGTTATTCTGTGTATGATGTTTATCATTCATTTAGTTCACTTTGCAGAGATCTCTTTCACATTTGACATTAAAGAGTGTCAAAAAAGCTAAATGAAATCCACAGTCCATGTCTTATAACAATAGAATGTGACGGCGTCCAAGGAGGTGAATGTTGTTTACAGGCATGGCAGACAAATACAGTGCAACACAAAGAACTTCTGCATCTTACAGGATTCAATTTATGATCATGGTGTCCCACACGTCTGCTGCTTTTGGTCCAGACTCACCTTTATGTTGCTGTTGTCCTCCATCACGGCCCACTGCACACTCACTGCTTGTGCTTATCCACCATAAACAAATGTCTCTGCCCTTGCAGATGTTACCTAAACATGGCACATGCGGAGAATGACTGCGTTCTTTAATACTTATTTAGATTTTGTAGCCATTTAGTAATAAAGCATTTTGTCTTGACGGCTGCAAAACTGTAAATTGCCCTGCAGTCTAAACAGCACTGATGAGCTGAATGATGGCTTCTGGTCATTGCCTGCCACAAATGGTTACTTCTGTATGTACTGAATACAAATGTCCTTTGAGGTTCCTAAATTTTCATTTTACTAAAATAAATGTTCCTTTTCTGCGAGCTGCTGAGAGTTACTGCTGTTTGAAGGCCACACAGCGCCAGCAGATTGATGATATTGATGCGGCCATCGCACCTGCACTTCAGAAAAGGCCATCCACATGATGTTTGGGCCCGGCCAGTACTTGGATGAGAAGGCCAGCTAGGAAATAGCTTGGGCTGCTGCTGAAAGAGGTGTTGGTGAGGCCAGCAGGGGGCGCTTACCCTGTGGTCTGTATGTGGATCCCAATACCCTCCAGTGCAGTGATGGGAACACTGGCCTGTAAAAATTGGCGTTGTCCCTCAGATAAGACATAAAACTGAGGTCCTGACTCTCTGTGGTCATAAAAGATCCCTGGGCATCTTTCAAAAAGAGTAGGGTGTACCTTGATGTGCCAGTCAAACTGCCCACCACAGCTTGGTCATTCTGCCTACCTAAGGGTGGAGTGGTGATTCTGTGGCTAAGAATCTGCACTGGTGTCTAGAAGGTTGCTGGTTCAAATCCCATTACTGTCAGAAGGGATCCTACTCCGTTAGGCCCTTGAGCCAATCTCTTAGCCTGAAAGTTGCGCCTGGGCGCTGTACAATGGCTCACCCTGTGCTCTGATCCCCTCCAAAAGTTATACAAAAAAGATAATTTCCTCTTGGGGATTTAAAGTATTTCAAATCAAAAGTCATCCACTTGTTCTAGTTGGGTAACTGTGAGGAGCAAACTCAACAGTCCTCAAGTTCGGAGAAATCACAGAAGTGTTTGCGAATATCACCAAACTGGGTGAATATATATATATATTTTAATTAAGACATTACCATAATATATACTGTACATGTCATTTAAATTAATAAAATAAAAGGAAAACTTAGCATAATGACAAGATTCAGTGAAAGTGAGAATATAATGATTATCTTTAATAGGAATCCTTACCCACAATTCTTAGTCACCCTATGCTTGTGTATGCAAATAACACAATCTACATCTCCAAAAAATGCACAACTGCTTTAGCGTGTCCAGAGCGAATCTCACAAACGGTGGTGAGCAGTGGAGGTTGATATTTGGTAAGTTAACACCCATTTTACTGTATGTCCATTTGGGAGACGATCATAGTTTGGGTTAAATCAGCTTTTAGCAATTCACTCAAAAGCTACAGTCCTTTTACCACTGTGATCGTTTAATTTTATTGCACCATGTCTGTCTCTTATATGCTACAGTTTGAGGATTAGTACTGTATTATTGGCATCATCATCATCAATGTTGTTTGTGTTATTGTCAGACTGTGTATATATTTATATAGCACATTTTCATACAAAAAAGTAGCTCAAAGTGCTTTACATAATGCAGAATAGAAAAATAAAAGACACAGTAAGAAAATAAAATGCCAACATTAATTAACATAGAATAAGAGTAAGGTCCGATGGCCAGGGTGGACAGAAAAACAAAAAACTCCAGAGGCTGGAGAAAAAATAAAATCTGTAGGGATTCCAGACCATAGACTGCCCAGTCCCTCTGGGCATTCTACCTAACATAAATGAAACAGTCCTCTTTGGATTTAGGGTTCTCATGGAAGGACTTGATGATGATGGTCACGTAGACTTCTGCCTTTTAATCCATCCATCATTGTTGGAGCATCATGATGCTTTGAGTAGGTGGTGGTGGCGCAGGCCACCACCACAAAGAAACCGGAAAAGAAACAGAAAGAGAGTGGGGTCAGTACGGATTTTAGAGCCACCATGAATAGTTATTATGATGAATTGAACATACAGAGTATCAGGATTAAGTTAAAGTGAAGTTATGAGAAGGCCATGTTAAAGTAATGTGTTTTCAGCAGTGTTTTAAAGTGCTCACTGTATCAGCCTGGCGAATTCCTATTGGCAGGCTATTCCAGATTTAGGTGCATAGCAGCAGAAGGCCGCCTCACCACTTCTTTTAAGTTTTGTTCTTGGAATTCTAAGGAGACACTCATTTGAGGATCTGAGGTTACGATTTGGAATATAAGGTGTCAGACATTCCGATATATAAAAGAAGGAGCGCGATTATTTAAGGCTTTATAAACCATAAGCAGGATTTTAAAGTCAATTCTGAATGACACAGGTAACCAGTGTAGCGACATCAAAACAGGAGAAATGTGTTCGATTTTCTTTTCCTAGTTAGGATTCTAGCATCTGCATTCTGCACTCGTTGCAAATGATTTATGTCTTTTTGGGTAGTCCTGAGAGGAGTGTGTTACAGTAATCTAGTGACTGAAAACAAAGCATGAACTAATTTCTCAGCATCTTTCAGTGATATGAGGTCTAACTTTGCTATGTTTCTTAAGTGAAAAATGCTGTCCTAGTGATCTGATTAATATGCGATTTAAAATTCAGATTACAGTCAACAATTACCCCTAAGCTTTTTACCTCCGTCTTGACTTTTAATCCTAATGTATCCAGTTTATTTCTAATAGCCTCATTGTATCCATTATTGCCAATCACTAAAATTTCAGTTTCTCTTTATTTAACTTGAGAAAATTACTATTCATCCATTCTGAGATACAGTCAGACATTGTGTTAGTGAATCAGAGAATCGGGTCATCAGGTGCTATTGATAAGTACAGCTGTGTGTCATCAGCATAGCTGTGGTAGCTCACGTTGTGCCCTGAGATAATCTGACCTAAAGGAAGCATGTAGATTGAGAAGAGCAGCGGACCCAGGATAGAGCCTTGTGGAACACCATATGGATATCATGTGTCTTTGAGTTGTAATTACCACAACTAACAAAAATTTTCTCCCTGTCAGGTAGGATTCAAACCAATTTAAGACCTGCCAGAGAGGCCCACCCATTGACTAAGGCGATTTCTAAGAATGTTGTGATCAATGGTGTCAAATGCAGCACTCAGATCTAAGAGGATGAGAACAGATAAATGGCCTCTGTCTGCATTTACCCGCAAGTCATTTACTACTTTAACAAGTGCAGTTTCTGTGCTGTGATTTGTTCTAAAACCTGACTGAAATTTATCAAGAATAGCATGTTTATTAGGTGGTCATTTAACTGCATAATGACTGCCTTCTCCAGAACTTTACTTAAGAAAGGCAGGTTAGAGATGGGTCTAAAATTTTCAAGAGCGAGGGTCAAGATTATGTTTCTTAAGTAGGGGTTTAACTACAGCAGTCTTAAGACAGTCTGGGAAGACCCCCGTATCTAATGACGAATTTACTATGTCCAGAACATTATCAATTAGCACGCCTGATACTTCTTTGAAATAATTTGTTGGTATTGGATCAAGGACGAGGTGGAGGGTTTTAATTGAGATATTATTTTTTTTAAATCAGGTAAATCTATCCTAGTGAAAGAGTTTAATTTGTTTATAACAGGATGCTGGGGTTTAGGAGGATCCTTAGTGTTGGGGAGATATACTATGTTATTTCTAATATCATTAATTTTTGATTGAAAATACAGCGATAGCCTCACAGGTTTCACTGGAAGTACTTAGGAGGCATTCCTTTGAGTTACCTGGGTTTAGTAGGCGATCAATCGTAGAAAATAAGACTCTGGGATTACTAGCATTGTTATTTATAATATTAGAGAAATAGCAGCGTCTCTCAAGACGGACAGTGTTATTGTATTCTGTTATTTTGACTTTTAATATTTCATAGTGGATAGTAAGTTTAGTCTTCCTCCATTGACGCTCAGCTCTACGGCATGTTCTCTTTAAATCCGACACTCTCTGGTATAACAATGCTAGAAGATTTTTTCACTGTCTTTTCAGGTGCAACTATGTCAACAGCAGCTCTCACTTTAGTATTAAATCTTTCCACCTTACTATTTAAATTATCCTCGCTATTATAGCTGGCACTATAAACGGACTGATTGCTTAGAATGTTTGTAAATTTTAAAGCTGCTGCTGAGTCAAAGAAGCGTTTTTTAACAATATGCTTCTCATGAGTGTTTTTTATCATTATTTCTATATTAAAAAGTAGAAGAAAATGGTCTGATAGACCAATATCAATGATCTGTTTTATATCAACTTTCAGTCCTTTAGTAATCACTAAGTCTAACGTATGACCTGCTTTATGTGTAGGCTGATTTATGAGTTGTCTTAAATCAAGAGAATCCAGGAGGTTCATAAATTATTTTACTTTTAGGTCACACTGATTATCTATATGAAAATTAAAGTCGCCAACTATTAGGAGTGTGTCATAGTCCGTAATTAAAATTGACATTAAGTCAGAGAATTCCTATTAGACACTTATCATGTCCTAGCACAGCAGTTAAGACCGAACATCGCTAGTAAGCGAAGATCATATAAAACAATATAATTCATTTTGAGTCAGAGTGTTCATAGGTCTGTATTGTTTAAAAAAAATCGCGTTGCCCACGATTGTTTCTGAGAAAAAGATTGTGCTGTGCATCATGCAGACAGTACAGGCGCTGCTGAGGCGTACAACAGAAACATTTCTTTGTGCTCTGGTCAGGACAAATTTTCCATCCATCCATTATCCATCCCGCTCTATCCTAACTACAGAGTCACGGGGGTCTGCTGGAGCCAGTCCCAGCCAACACAGGGTGCAAGGCAGGAAACAAACCCCCGGCAGGGCACTAGCCCACCGCAGGGCACGCACACACACTAGGGACAATTTAGAATCGCCAATGCACCTAACCTGCATGTCTTTGGACTGTGGGAGGAAACCCAGGCAGACACGGGGAGAATATGCTAATTCCACGCAGGGAGGACCCGGGTCTCCTAACTGCGAGGCAGCAGCGCTACCCACTGTGCCACCATGCCGCCCAGGACAAATTTTTCTTATCAAAATGGAGATAGGAATCTCTATATGGGGCTTCAGTAATGCACCCTGAACACTAGAAGGCGCCATAGGTGCTTGCCTAGACCACTTATACCCAGAAATGGCCCTGCCTCCCATTATCTATCACTTAGTAGTTAGAAAAGCGCTATATAAATGGCAGTAATTATCTATATACTGTATATATAATTCACTAAGGCAAGACAACCATGGAAAGCATGCCGGAAGGGGCGTGGATTCACTAAGCCGCCAACAAGTGAGACATCTATGGCGCACGCAGGAAGGAGCCACGCCCACCAACTCCAAGACCATTGGATACGACGACAACTCACAGAGCCACGCCCACCAACTCGGACGCGACGACACAGAAAAACTGGCGTCATTTATATTCATCTGTCATAGGGGCCACATGCACCTCCGACCCACGTTGACTGTTCATAGAGGCATGTTTCTCGCGGAGGTGAGTCGCCATATGCAGCGTGTAAAACTGTTTGCGAGGGGTATCCCATGGGATCATTAAAACATTCCTTTACAACTGAGGTTAAAACACAATGAAGTGAGTAGTCTTTAAAAAACGAGTTTTCGGTTACGACGCACGACCGTGTGCACCATAGCAAACTGTTTTACACGCTATATACAGCGATTCGCTTCCGCGACAAACATGCGTCTTCTTAGATGCTCCTGCACTTTGTACACACCCACCTCGCTACTACCGTGAATAGGTGTCTTGGTTGGATTATATAT
Organism: Polypterus senegalus; assembly: GCF_016835505.1. Classification (NCBI taxonomy): domain Eukaryota; kingdom Metazoa; phylum Chordata; class Cladistia; order Polypteriformes; family Polypteridae; genus Polypterus; species Polypterus senegalus. Next base: position 81,977,137 of record NC_053170.1, read on the forward strand.
AAAAAGGCAGCCAAAACCGCACAGAGCAATGAAAAGTCTACGTGAGTCACAGGTGCATCTGGACTGTTCAACGACTCGAGTGACGAGTTGGAGGTGGGCACATGAGCGGGCAGTGCATACTGAATGAGAAATCAGCACACTAGCATGACGGAGGCAGCGGAGTGGACGTCCTTCTCCTCTCCTCCCGTTCCACCCTCTGCACCTGAGCGCCGCACGGACGATTGTGTGTTGGTTCGTTCCGTGCATTGTTACAATGTTGCTTTTCTTGCTGATTTATTACATTACCGATTTTTCAAATGATAATTTTCTCCCTGTGCTTAAAAATTATTAAAAAACCGGCCTGATTATGCGGCGTATGGTACGCCGCGGGTTGGCTAGTTGTTATTATTATTGTGGCTCTTTTCGACGATGGCAGTAAGCTTCCTGGTACCTTTTCAGAGCAAAGGAGTGAAAGCTCCTGCTTAAGGGGGCTAAGGAGTCATTGTCATGTGGGGTAGCATATAACAACAGTCCAGTGTTAACAGGTGGACATAACTGCCTTTCTAATCTTTTCTTTTTATTTGTATTTTATTTTTTTGCTCAGAGTTGTTTTCAAGACCACTCCTGAAAGCGGAGGCCTCAGATCTAAGTGAAGGGCAAACTCTTCGGTTGAACTGCTCAAGTGTGTACCTGACTGCAAAGAGGCTGAATGTGCCCATCACATACACCTTCCAGAAGTATCAACAGAATCTCATCAGTGACAACCAGACCGGCATCTACACCATCTCAGGAGTCTCCAATCAGGATGAGGGAAATTACGGCTGCAATGCTACAGCCTGGGGAGTGAGGAAAGCGAGTAACAGCATCTACATCCGAGTACATAGTGAGTGAGGAGTGGGAAATGATGAAGTTGACAAGGACAATGTGGGCATGAGGAGGGGCTGATGTGCACAAGATGAGATTGGGGTGTGATCGGAGTGCACAAAGAAATGAGGGAGGTGGATCCTAAGTGAATAAAGTGAGGGCAGCAGGCTGTGTGATCAAAGTCGAGTCAGGTGAGGCCTTTGTGCACAGGAGTATGGCATGGGAGGTATGACCAAGTGGAAAATGGAGCATAATTTGTGATCCAGGTACATAAAAAGAATGAATTAGGGATATGATCAAAGTACAGTACAGCAGGTGAAGATGGGTTATAACACAAGTGGGATGTGCACAGCAAACAAGTAGTGCCTGGCCTAAGTGCACAAAGAGGAAAGGACAGGATGGGAATTGCACACAAGTCGAGGAGGAGACGCAGCTGAAGTGGATAAATTGGGGCTGAGGTGTGGTATGAGTGGAGCAGGAGAGGATTGTGTGTGTCCTAAAGCCACAAAATATCAATGAGCTATATCCATTGGGGACAAGGTGGACATGTGATATGACTCAAGTGAAGAAGATGAAGCCTGAAAATCAAAAGTTGGAGTGACTGGAGACAATAGGGATGGGGAGCATCCTGAATGAACGAGGATGAGATGTGATGTGACCTGAGTGTTCAGGTTTTGTGAGTGAGACTAGTCTAGGCTTTGAGTCCTTCTTCTTGGGCAGATACTACCTACCGTGTGTTCTGGCTTGGAGAGATGTCAAGGGTGTACCAGGCAAGCACGGGAGTGCTCCAGGGCACACTGTTGGGCCCTCTCCTTTTTTCTCTGTACATCTTCTCACTAGGCCCTATCATCCAGTGTTTTGGTTTTTGTTATCAGTGTTAGGTTGATATGCAGACGTATCTTATCGTTCTTTCCAGAGGATCAGCTAGAATCTTTTGCATGTCTCACTGATATTGTAACCTGGATGTAGGGCCACCATCTCCAGTTCATTCTGGCAAAGGCAAATCTCCTTGCTATCCCAGCTCATCAGTTTTTTCAGCACTTCATCTCTGTTTAAGTTCACACCTGCCAAGTCTGTACATAACCTTGGGGTGGTAATCACTGAGCATGTTACTGTGGTCTCTCGGTCTTGTGAATTCACCCTGAACAAGATCTGCAATCTGACAGAGTATTCCAAATGCAGGCTTTATCTCATCACAGCTGGACTACTGCAACTCTGTGCTGGCAGGACCACCAGCATGTGCCTCCAAACCGTTGCAGGTGATTCAAAATGCAGCAGCCCGTCTTGTATTTAACTGGGCGAGGTGGGCACACATCACTGCTCTTTTGAGATCACTACATTGACTTCCTGTAGCAGCATGTATTAAGTTCAAATCCTTGATGCTTGCCTACAGAGTAGTCAACGGGTCAGCATCTATATATATATATACAACCCCAATTCCAATGAAGTTGGGACGTTGTGTAAAACGTAAATAAAAACAGAAGACAATGATTTGCAAATCCTTTTCAACCCATATTCAATTGAATACACTACAAAGACAAGATATCGAATGTTCAAACTGATAAACTTTATTGTTATTTTGCAAATCTTCACTCATTTTGAATTTGATGCCTGAAACACTTTCCAAAAAAGCTGGGACAGGGGCAGCAAAAGACTGGGAAAGTTGAGGAATGTTCAAAAAACACCTGTTTTGAACATTCCACAGGTGAACACGTTAATTGGAAACTGGTGTTTGTCATGATTGGGTATAAAAAGAGCATCTCCAAAAGGCTCAGTCGTTCACAAGCAAGGATGGGGTTGTGAACAACTGTGTGGGCAAATAGTCCAGCAGTTTAAGAACAACGTTTTTCAACGTACAATTGTAAGGAATCTAGGGATTTCATCATCTATTGTCCATAATATCATCAAAAGATTCAGACGAGAATCTGGAGAAATCTCTGCACGTAACCGGCAAGGCCGAATATCAACACTGGATGCCTGTGACCTTCGATCCCTCAGGCGGCACTGCATTAAAAACCAACATCATTCTGTGAAGGATATTACCACGTGGGCTCAGGAATACTTCAGAAAACCATTGTCAGTTAACACAGTTTGTCGCTACATCTACAAGTGCAAGTTAAAACTGTACCATGCAAAGCGAAAGCCATATATCAACAACGCCCAGAAATGCCGCTGGCTTCTCTGGGCCTGAGCTCATCTAAGATGGACTGATGCAAAGTGGAAAAGTGTGCTGTGCTCTGACGAGTCCACATTTCAAATTGTTTTTGGAAATCATGTATGTCGTGTCCTCCGGGCAAAGAGGAAAAGGACCATCTGGATTGTTATCAGCGCAAAGTTCAAAAGCCAGCATCTGTGATGGTATGGGGGTTTGTTAGTGCCCATGGCTTGGGTAACTTGCACATCTATGAAGGCACCATTAATGCTGAAGGGTACATACAGGTTTTGGAGCAACATACCGAGGTGTGGCAGAAAAGTAATGAGACTGATTTTTTATTTGCCAAAGTTTTTATTGTTTTCAAACATCAATGTTATCCCCTTCAAAGTAGTTACCTTGGGCAGCTACACACCGATGGAGACGACGTTCCCACTGTTGGTAGCAGCGCTGGAAGTCTTCAACTGGTATGGTCTTCAGCATATCCGTTACACTCTTTTGGATGTTTTCTAAAGTCCCGAAATGACGTCCTTTGAGGACATTTTTCAGTTTAGGAAAAAGGAAAAAGTCACACGGACTGCGGTCAGGTGAATAAGGGGGCTGGGGAACCACAGGAATGCCTTTTGAGGTCAAAAATTCTGTTATGGAGAGGGCAGTTTTTCGGCACCATTTTGGCACAGACCTTTTGCGTGTGCAAATGTTCAGTCAAAATTTGATGAACGGTAAATCTGTTCAAATTTAATTGTTCACTCAACATTCTTAATGTTAAACGACGGTCTGATCTCACAAGAGTGTTCACACGTTCGATGTTTTCATTGGTTTTCGGTTGAAGGCCTCCTGAACGGTGTTCATCTTCAACGTGTTTTCTGCCTTCCAAAAATGATTTGTGCCAGCGAAAAACTTGAGCTCGGGATAAAGAATGTTCCCCATAGGCCTGTTTTAACTTTTCAAACATCACACTTGCCATTTAATGGCACAACGTTGCTCCAAATTCCGCTGTTCCATTTTGCGTGACGCACAACCAAAAACACAACTTCGCTAATAGCAGTCACAAAAATCACGTAGTTAACTGAAGGAGTTGAAACTCGCACTGAGCTATGGGAGGGTACTGATACACGTGCTCTATCAAGGACAACAGCGCAGCGTTGCCAGATCGCTTGCAGTGTTGCCAGTCTCATTACTTTTCTGCCACACCTCGTATGCTGCCATCCAAGCGACGTCTTTTTCAGGGATGTCCCTGCTTATTTCAGCAGGACAATGTGAAGCCACATTCTGCATGTGTTACAACAGCGTGGCTTCGTAGTAAACGAGTGCGGGTACTAAACTGGCCTGCCTGTAGTCCAGACCTGTCTCCCATTGAAAATGTGTGGCGCATTATGAAGTGCAAAATATGACAGCGGAGACCCCGGACTGTTGAGCAACTGAAGTTGTACATCAAGCAAGAATGGGAAAGAATTTCACCTTCACAGCTTCAACAATTAGTGTCCTCAGTTCCCAAACGCTTATTGAGTGTTGTTAAAAGGAAAGGTGAGAACACCGTGGTAAACATGCCCCTGTCCCAGCTTTTTTGGAACGTGTTGCAGGCATGAAATTCAAACTGAGTGAAGATTTGCAAAACAACAATAAAGTGTATCAGTTTGAATATTCGATATCTTGTCTTTGTAGTGTATTCAATTGAATATAGGTTGAAAAGGATTTGTAAATCATTGTCTTCTGTTTTTATTTACATTTTACACAACGTCCCAACTTCATTGGAATTGGGGTTGTATATACAGTATATGAAGACACTTGTGAGGTCCTACACTCCTTCTTGAGCACTCAGGTCTGGTGATATCACCTCTATGTGGTATCAAATCTCAGTCCAGACTCTTTCATGTTGGTGGAATGAGCTGCCCACCTATTTGAAATTCTGACTCCCTCAATGTGTTTAAGAAGCTTTTGAAAACCCTTGGTTGGTGATTTCCTGAAATTAGCTGTTGGCTTTTTGTAACTGAGGAATTGCTTGCGTTTTGTTCTAAACTCTTCACTTGTGACAGTCAATTTTGTACCCATGTCCTGTAATAGTTCCTTCCAAACTGTCCCACAGACATGTTACTTGATTATGTTGTCCTGTTTTGTACGTTGCTCTGAATAAAAGCGTCTTCTAAGCAAATAAATATAAATGTAAGTATAGTCTGAATAATAAAAGGCGGTGGAGTAGGTACAGTTTGAAGCCTCGCTGAACTGGGGAGCCTGCATGAACAAAGGCCCAGAACATACCCCCACTTGTTAAAAAGAAGCAATGCTGATCATGACGTCATGTCCATTTTCTTAATCTTGCTCTCCCTCCAAAACCTGTAATTGCAGTTCGACAGAAGTAGAATGCGCCATTCGGATTTCTCAGTCTCCTGAAAATGAGAAGGTTCTGCCAAGCTGTTTGTTTAAGCGAGAACAATGAAGGGTTTGAGAGGTTTACGTGGACAAAACAGGAAAAGGAAATGGCCTGAATAGAGAGATGGCAACTGAAAGCAGCTCTGTGGAGTGTGTGTGTGTGTGTGTGAATATATAGAATGAGTGGACAAGTTGACAGGTGGGGGTGGCATGCATGAGAAGGCAGTGACTGAGAATGGTATGTGTAAATAATCAAGTATGGAGGAGGAGAGAGAGAGGTGGGAGTGTGAAAACAAGAGTGGGAGATGTGAAGACAGAGGGGGTTAGGAGTCCATTACATGCTGCCCTGTGTTTTTTTTTTTTCTTGCTTGTTTCAGTCCTAGTCACCAAACCAAAGATCCAGATCCTTGAATCTTCAGAAGTGATTGCTGGTCACAAAGTTCAAATGAAGTGTCTGTCGGACAGAGGTTCTCCTCCAGTCATGTACACACTGATGAGGAACAAGGACATCATCTCCAGATTGACAGTGATGACGGATAAGATGGCAGCTGTGTTTAATGTCACAGTGCTGAATGAAACGCTGGCTGGGCTTTATTGGTGTGAGGCGGCAAACCGAGGGGGCAGTCATGTGGTCTCTGGCTCGGGGGTAAACCTGACAGTGATAGGTGAGCATGTAGTTGCCCACAGGCTCCTTAGTTTTTATCGATGGCTCGCTCTCATTTTTTATTTGTTTTTTTCTCTTTGCCCAGTTCCAGTGACCAAACCAATTCTGACTATCATCTCTGATAAAAGTGTTGCAGCGGGAAGTGAGGTCACTCTAATGTGTCAAGTCGAGAAAGGTACACCACCCTTTACCTTCCACTGGTTCCGAATTGGAGAGACAAGTGCGTTCTACTCGAATACAACAGATAAACGCTTTGGAGTTTATGAGAACAAATCTGTAGGAAAAGAGCACAGTGGCAAATACTTCTGTCAAGTGACCAACAGAGCCAACAAAACAATGGACAGCAGGATATTGATGGTCACAGGTAGGAAACGCAAAAAGGTAATGGGGGCTCACACTCTGGTGTCGGCATTTGGGGGTACAAGGATTCAAGTGCAGGTCAGGATCAGGGTCTTTGTTGTGCTTTGGGTTATCTGATTGAAAGCAGGACACCTGGTGGCAACCATTGTGTAGCCACAAATGACAGATGTTGGTAGGTCTGCTCTGTCCACCTCAATTCCATCACTGCATCAATGTGCAGAGAAATGACGGTGGTGCTGCTGCGAAGAGTCCTATCTCATGCTGGTGGATGGCAACAGTCTCTGTTTTCAGTTGGGTTCCATTTAGAGGGATAGGCTACCTTGCACCATTTGATACATCTTGACATATCTGGAATTTTTCCTTTCCCAGTGACACTGAACATCTGGAAGCACATAATCATCGGCCTTTGCGTTGTGATTCTCTTGCTGCTTGTTTTGTTTTACGTCATCAAGTCCAAATGTCCACCAGGTGAGTATTCCATTGTTGTTGTGCCTTCTGGTCTCACAGTTCCTTTCAGTTGTGACTGACCTCCTAGTCTTGATTTATTTTTTGTTTTTGGTAGCCACAAGAGCAAAGAATGTAGACCCAGACAGGTGAGTTGAACTTCCTGACCCTCATTTTGTTCAGCCATGGACAACAACTTTTTCTTTCATCTGCTCCCGTTAGGGGTTGCCACAGCAGATCATCTGTTTCCATATCTTCCTGTCTTCATCATCTTGCTCTGTCACATCCACCACCTGCAAGTCTTCTCTCACCACATCCATAAACCTCCTCTTAGGCCTTTCTCTTTTCCTGTTCCCTGGCAGCTTCATCCTTAGCATCCTTTTCCCAATATACCCAGCATCTCTCCTCTGCACACAATACAATCTTGCCTCTCTGGCTTTGTCTCTAAATCATTCAACTTGAGGTGACCCTCTAATGTCGTCATTTCTAATCCTGTCCATCTTCGTCACACCCAATGCAAATTTTAGCATTTTTAAGTCTGTCACTTCCAGCTCTGTCTCCTTTTTTTCGTCAGTGCCACCGTCTCCAACCCGTATAACATAGTTGGTCTCACAACCATCTCGTAGACCTCCCCTTTCACTCTTGCTGGTACCCACCTGTGTTTAAACTCCTCCACCTTCACCAACTCTACTCCCTGCATCCTCACCATTCTACTGACCTCCCTCTCCTTCACACGTATGTAGTCTGTCTTGTTCCTAATGACCTTCATTCCTCTCCTCTCTAGAGCATATCTCTACATCTCCAGGGTCTCCTCAACCTGCACCCTACTCTCATTACAGATCACAATGCCATCCACACACCTCATTTTCCATGGGGACTACTGTCTAATCTTCTCTGTCAACCTGCCCGTTACCACTGCAAGTAAGAAAGGCCTCAGAGCCGATCTCTGATGTAATTCCACCTCTGCCTTAACCACATCCATCACTCCTACTGTAGACATCACCACTGTCATACTTCCCTCGTACATATCCTGTACTACTCTTACGTACTTCTCTGCCACTCCCGACTTCCTCATACAATACCAGAACTCCTCTCGAAGCACCCTGTCATATGCTTTCTCCAGGTCCACAGAGACACAAAGCAACTCCTTTTGGCCTTCTCTATACTTCTCCATCAACAATCAATCAGCAATGGACAACACACATCACACACAAAAAAGTAAAAAAAAAAAAAAGGGACTTGATGCAGTGCTACTCCTCTTGAACACTGACCACAACATGTGTGTTTTGCCCTTAGGAATGCCCTGTCCACATTGAACCATGAGGAGCCACCACAGGAGTCAGACGGTAAGAGTTGTACGCAATATGTGGGCTATAGCAGTGGTGGCAATGCATTTAGTCATTGCCTGGTCTTTATCTGCTCCTGTTATCCAAGTAACATATGAACATGGTGCATCTGCAGGCGTCGAGTACCTGGGAGAGGAGTCCAACGTGAGAGTCTCCTGTCATGCTCCAGGTAATACAGGATGCCATTGTCTTCATCACAAAACTGGGGGTGGGGGGGACCCTGAGAGTATGGAAGCATTTACCATTCTGGCCCACTGGTCTGGGTATGTATGTTCAAAAGCATGAGTGGTTCACATGACCATATGTGCGTATATTGAGGCCATGCGCGTAAGCATATATAGAGATTTTATATACATACAGTCAAGTCCATAAGTATTTGGACAGTGACAGTTTTCATACTTTTGGCTCTGTACACCACCGCAATGGATTTGAAACAAAGCAATTAAGATATGATTGAAGTGTAGACTTTCGGCTTTAATTCAAGGGGTTTAATAAAAATATTGTATGAGCTGTTTTAGAAAAGACATTTTTATACATGGTCCCACTATTTTCAGGGGCTGAAAAGTATTTGGGTAAACTAACATCATAAATATAATGATCACGTTCTATATTTGGTTGAAAATCCTTTACAGTCAATGACTGCCTGAAGTGCTGGGTTTCCACCATGGGGATGCTTTGCCAGGCCTTTACCGCAGTCGTCTTCAGTTGCTGCTGGTCTGTTGCACTTTCAGCAATCACTTTTGTGTTTAGTAAGTGAAACAAACGCATGTCCAGTTGGGTTGAGGTCAGTTGACTGACTTCGATATTGAAGAATATTCCATTTATTTTCCTAGAAAAGTATGTTTTGGCTCATTGTCCATCTGTAATATGAAGTGTTGTCCTATTGGTTTGTCTCAATCTGAGCAGACAGTACTGCCCTATGCACTTCAGAGTTTATCCTGCTACTTCAGCCAGCAGTCATATCACCAATAAACACCAGTGACCCTCTTCCATTAGCAGTCATGCATCCTCATGCCATAAGATCTGCCTCCACCACATTTCACAGATGATGGTGTTTATCAGATCATGAGCCATTTCTTCTCTTCTCTTTCCATCATTCTGGTATACCTTGATCTTAGTTGCCTTTGTCCTAATGAAAATTCTTCCAGAACTGGACAGGCTTTTAAAAAATACTTTCTGGAAAAGTCTAATCTCTCCTTCCAATGCTCGAGGTTGACCAGTAGTTTGCACTTTGTGGTAAACCTTCTGTCTTTACTTACATGAGGTCTTCTCCTGATTTTAGACTTTGGCAATGATAGGCCTACCACCTGAAGCGTGTCATTGATTTAGCTAAATGTCATGAAGGGGTTCTTCTCCACCAAGGACAGAATTATGTGATCATGTAGCACAGTTGTCTTCCATGGCTGTCCAGACCTTCTGGTGTTGCTGGGCTCTCAAGTGCATTTGTTCTTTTTAAGAATATACCAGATGGTTGATTTGACCACTCTTGGTGTTTCTGTTATCTCTCTAGAGGGTTTGTTTTGTTTTCTCTGCCTAATGATGGTCTGTTTTTACTTGCATGGGGAGCGCTTTGGACCTCATATTGAGACTTCATTATTCACTATTGAGACAGCTTACAAATGCAAATTCCACACTTGGAATCAACTCCAGACCTTCTACCCGCTTAATAGCTAATGAAATAATGAAGGACCTGCGTGCACCTGGCTATGGAACAGCATGTTGGTCAAATGTCAATATACTTTTGAGCCTGTGAAAATGGTGGGGCTATACAGACAAATGACTCGCATACTTTTGATAAACCCCTTAAATTAAAGCTGAAAGTCTACACTCACATAATGATCACTTTGTTTCAAATCTATTGGAGCCGGGTACAGAGCCAAACTTATGAAAACTGTCACTAACCCAATACGTATGAACCTGACTGTACATGCATGGACCCAAAAGCTCATCACCCTTCCACAATTTTGTGTGTGACAAGTTTAAATTGACAAAAGTGATTGGCGTCCATCGTTCTCTATTCCATAGAGTAGACACATTGCTTTTGATTTAGGACTTAACATATTATTTTTAGAAAACAGCAAATAAAAACTTCATGGAGAAAATTATTCCAATCTAATGTTTTCTGAGGAGATAACCGCAATCGAGCACTTTCTGTAGTTCTGAATGAGACTTCTACCCTTTTCAACTGGCAATTCTTGCTGAGCAAAACTGCTCCAGTTCTCATAGGTTTGGTTGGTTCCTTCTCTCGACTGCAAGTTTCAGCTCTTAGATGTTCAACTGAACTTAGAAGATTAAGATATCAGGACATTCCAGTGTTTTCTTTTGAACCTTCCTTGCTCCGATATATATATATGGTTTGGGTCATTGTCCTGGACTTGTGATGGAGATGGCTTTCTGACACTGGCCAATGTCTTCTGCTCCAGAATGCACTGATAATCTTCTGATTTCATTCTGCCCTGCTCAGATTCAAGGCACCTTGTTTCCTTAAGAGGCATTAGCTCTCCAGAAATGTGTTCATTTGAAATTGCGGCACATTAAGTAACTAAACAATATAGTAATATGACAGAAAAGGCGATATCCCTCCCATCGTGATTACGGCAGTATAAGAATCACCTGAGATAAATATACTTTAGCTTACATTTACTGACGGTTGACGCGGTTACAGACGGGAAGCATATGACAGACTTTTATCCAGGTGGGAGTCTGGATCTACGCAGTCTGCCATTTTTTCGTCACCACGCTGAGAAGGTTTTCAGACGGAGGTCCGACACAGCTTCGAAGGGTTTGGCTGTTGTCCAAGCCTTTTAGTACTGTCTGCTTCACTTGCTGGTCTTCTCTGTCTCCAAACAAGAGCAGGTAGGGACTGAACTCCTCCTCCACAAAATACAGAAATAGCATAATGCCTACATGCCGGTTCTCATTCTCCCAACAAGGAAAGAAGATTTTGTACTGACAGAGGACAGAAATACTGTACTGTGTTTAAGCTGACTACACAATCCTCCAGTTGTCTTTGGCTATCTAGTCTATGCTTGGCTAGCGATTCTAAATGCTGAGCCCCTGTGTGCCAAACCAAGCATGCACATGTGAATGGAGACTTTAACAGTGTTGTTCAGGACAGTGACATAAAATATTAAAGAAAAATGTATTATAACACACCCACTGCCATAGCATTAATGAGCATCCTCCATTTTTTTTTTTGCAAGTGACTTTTGTTTTTTCTTTGTAAACATTGATCTGTCATTTGGAAAAAAAAAAACAAAAAAAAAAAAAACACAACAATCGCACACAAAAATTGCATTTCAGCAAAATCCAGTTGGGTATTTTCTGGAGTTTTTCTGAAATGGGGTCTCAAAACACGGAGCCCACTTTCATTCAGTGACGGGTGGTTTGACTTCAGAGGCTCGCTTTGGGGATGTAAAAAGGGAGAAGAATCCGATTTGCTTCTTGGCATATGAAGGGCAAAACATTTACAAAAACAGTTTCATGACAGCTCATATATGGGATTAGGCTTTAATAACAAATTAAAAAAAATTAATGCACCATGTATGCATTACAGTTTATAATGAATATATAACAATTTATTTTGTAAGTAATGAGTAACGTTCCCTGCACTGCTCGGGAGACACAGGCTTCATGCTTATTTCCGGATTCATGAAGGTATTTTTTTTTTGCGCAGCTTAATAACATCAGAGTGTTTTGCCAAGAGAGAACTCCATATGTGAAGTCGCATGTGTAAACAGGGGTTTTTAAGAGCCCAGGATTCCGCCTTAACTCTGTTACTCGCCTTATCCTGGTTTTGTGTGTGAATGTGAATGCAGTGGAGTGACTGACTGATTAGAAGAGAAGACACCTCTCCTACTAATTAATTCAGTCTGCTTGCCATATCATTACAATCAAATTATGTCTTTTAACTTATAAAAGGGACCTAAACTGTTGTTCATATCACTTTCGTGTTATATTTCTGATGATATACAGTAAATCAAAAGCAAAATGTCTGCTCTATGGAATGGTGGATACCAATTGCCGATGTCAGTTTCAATTTATTTCATGGAAAACTGTGATTCTTCTTTGAACAATGGTAGGGTGCCAATATGTTTGGCTACATGGTGACAGCAAGCACAAAGGGAAGAAGTTTGTGTATCAGTTGTGTATATAAGGCATGTACAAGTTACGGTGTGAGTGCCTTTACATGAACGTGGTAACATTAATGTGTGTGTTCATCGCTACTATAAGCTCATGGATGTAGCTCACTGTTCTGCTCTGTCCCACCGTTTTAGAAGTGGACTTTCCCTCCAGCAACGAAAGCAATGGAGAATTCCCTCCACCTACAGATACTGAGCCCTGCCCTGAAAGAGGTAATGTGGTACACTGCATCCCACCCCAGTCTCTGCCACTAACTATGCAACCATATGCAGACAGTTCTTCTCACTTATCTTCACAGTTCCTCTGATGGTGACCAGACATGCAGGCAATGAGATTAGACATTCGCTCAATGGTATGTAAAGAAATTCTAAACGACACCATTATGTCAACACTGCGGTTGCCACTATGGTCAGCTCTCTTCAACCTTATCTCATCATCTTTCAGGGGTTCCCGACAACATGAATGCTGTAAGTACCAAATGACCAGAAAGGCAAATCAGGAGATATGCTGCAAGTGCTACTGCCGCCTCACAATCTCCTTTATCATTTGTGCATGACGAAAGGCAAGGGGGTTTGTATTAGTAAGAGGAGTGGACGCAAACAATGGCAAAGTTGTCTTTGTTACTAGTGACTTTTTTATTTAACCTAATATGGGAGATACGATCATCTGCTCTGGCAGATGAACGGTACAATCACTTTATCACAGTGGTCAGTTTCAGTGGCTTTTACACTCGCTTTTGTTTCAGACATCTGTCGAATATGCTCAACTCCACCACAGCGGCATTGACGCTGAACAGTAGAGGATGGATGCCAACTGCATTATGATGGATGGATACCAGCTGAGGAACATCACCTCCAGTCTATTTATTTGATATAGTAAATAAATTAATTGAACTAAGCTTGGGTGTCATTTGATCACTTCTGTGCAGTTCCTCTCTAGTACTGGGTACAGGTTTTTACTTCATAGGGGATGCAGACAATCACTTTACAAATGGCTGTGTGGTCCAAACTGTTCTTTAACCACAGAAAGCAGCACCTCACCTTTTCAACAGTGGAGATCAAATTAGTAATGGCAGTCTGCACACAGGTCTGCTTCTAGCCAAATGAGAGGTAAGGGCTCAGGATGCTGACATTTTGTCAGTTCTCATTACATTAATGAATAATAGCAGTGGCCTTCCTCTCCACAGTGGTATGTTAGCAAGCTCCCAAGATACAAACCCAATTATTCCATTACACATCTACTGGTGGACAAAACAGGTGAAAAGGCACGCGAGAAAGTAAGCACACCCCGTCCTTTTTTCTATTTTAACATATGTGGATACATCAAGATTTGATCTTTATTTAAAAACAGTATCTACTGATAAAGGTAATAATAATAATACCATGCCCCATTTACATAGTGTAGTCCACTATATAGTGTAAACAAACAAATGCAAATTGTGCATATGGAAAAAGCAAGTTCATTCCTTACATGTATTACTACCTCAAATATCTAAAATTCGAATCATGCGCACCAGATCAGTTTCAAATGATCAGCACATCATTAGAGAGGATCTTGTCTGAACCTTTCCTCTTATTTAAACCACATTTAGTTTTGTTTGCTCCTTTTTGTGGAAGTGTATGCTATCACCATGCTTAGACTGAAAAAGCTCTCTGTGCCTTCAGAAAGAACGTTATAGATATCAATGAGCTTGAGCAGGAATATAAAAAGACCTCTAATCAATTGGAAACCAACCATTCCACCATCTCAAAGATCTATCTACAACAGGAGAAGATCTCAAACAAACAACTGCCTGTTTGTCCAGGCCAGGCCACCAAAGCATATTCAGCCCAACTGCAGAACACACATTTCTGAAAGAAAGCTCTTAAGAACTCCAGAAGTTCATCATGGCACCTACAGGTAGCTCTTGCAACTGTTGATGTCAAAGAACATGAACCTACCATTAGAAAGAGGATGCACAAATTAGATCTACATGGAAGGTGTGCCAGGAGGAAACATTTGCTGTCAGAAAGAAGATGATCAGGGCAAGACTAAAGTTTGCTCATGAACACCTAAGCAAAGACCAGGACATATAGAACAACATGCTCTGACCAAACAAGACAAAATGGAGATATTTGGCCAGAGCACCAAAAGTCATGTTTGGTGAAAACCAAAGACAGCATTTGATCAGAAGAACCTCAAAGCAACTCTGTTGCATCTGGGCCTGTGCAGCTCATCATCGTAAAAACCATTATAAATTCTTCATTGTACCGGACAGTTCCTGAAAATAATATGAGACCATCTGATAAAATATCGCAGCTCAACCATAAGTGGACCTTCCAACATGACAATGAGCCATTCCTTGTCGGATTTACTGGTATGTTTAAGATCAAAAGAAAGAAATAGAGTTTTGGAATGGCCAGGTTAAATCCTGGATTTGAATCACACCCAGTCTGGTGTGGATTTGAAACGTGCTGCGCATTCCTCAAACACCACACACCTGAAAGAATTCTGCATAGAGGGAAAAAAACTTTCACTCACTGTTATAGACTTCTAGACAGTTATAGGAAACATTTATTTTAGGGGGCAATATGAGCTATAAAAGCCAAGGTTGTGTTACATTTTTCCATAGACAGAAACTGCGTATCGGTTCATTTTTTGCTGAATAAATTATTGCAAAGTTAAATGATCATTGTTTGTTTTTCATTTACACCCTTTTTCATCTAAAGATACTGTTTAACATTCAAAGCCTGATATGCCCACATATGTTAAATAAAAGTAAACATTTCCTGGGGTGTACTTTTACTTTTTCACAGATTAGTAATGCATTTCAAAAAGGACAGTCACATACATGTAAGGCCATCAAGGAAGCTGACTTACTGTTTCAGCTCTCCTGGCAGTCCTGTGCTTAAATCAACCTATTAGTTGGAAGATCAGCCACAAAACGCCCCATCCCCACTGGCAAAGAAGATGAGATTAGAGATCACAGAACAGGGTCTTTAATGAGGAAGGAAGTACAGGAGCAAATGGAAACAGCAGCAACCCCTCACCCTCTGTCCAAGGCATTCACTCAAAAAGCAGTTACAAGGATGTAGTGTGTTTTTCAAAATCACTTCCATGAAAAATTATCCATTTTCAAGAAGGGGTGTTGTAGCAGGACCATAAAGCAGTACCAGAACCCAGCACTTATCTCCTCAAGACACCTTTGCTTACATTGAAAGTAATGCTTTCACACCTGGAAACAGAACTGAACCAATAAGGAGGGACTGTCAAGTTACCTGTTAGCAGTACAGAACTAATATACTGTAGTTTTTATGTGTATGACAGGTCTCGGAGGTCAGCACCTAACCATTTGTGTTGTATCACTCAGTGGTGCTTCCACACAAGTCCTGCATGTGTCGCATCAGTGGGTACATGGTAAGTGAAGGGTGCTGAGCAAAGCAGCTGGGCAAGATATGTGTGTCCCCTTCTCACTCGCAAGCTAAATTCCCTCAGATATGTACTAGAACTCTCTTCTTAACCACTGCCTAAACGTCCTTGTTAATGCTGAGCAGACAACTTTCACCCCCATACTAGTCGTCCACTGTGATATTACGAAAGAGGTATGCCATAGACTCTCCATTATGGATCCTCCGGATGGCTTCTGCCAAAATCATGCTGACATCCACGGTTTTGATTTTGGGACACTGAAGTTTCTGGATCTCATGAGGGATGGTGTTGGTCACAACAACCTAGAGAGAGAAAGGAAATTTTAGGTGAAATGCAGTATAAATTGCCGATACGTTAATTTGTAGCTTTTTGACTATAGCATACAGTAGGGATATCTGCCATGAGATGCTGCCCTCTACAGGAGACCTAAACACAAGGTTAAATTCTTGAAAACTAAATAAACAAAGTTATGCTGGGTGAAAACAGACCAGCCAAATATAAAAGCACCCAAGTAGACATAATATAAGTCTGTCAGAGGTGGCTGGGGTGGCGACCCAGCCGGGACACCCAGGAGGACCGGAGGAGGCCTTGTGCCTTCCCCAGACCATCTGGGGGCGACCACCCTGGTTCCTTTGGGGGCCACGGGTACAGAGCTTTGAAGCTCCACCCTGTAGGGGCCCGTGGTCGCCCCCATGTCTTTGGAGCCCTGGACCTCAGCACTTCTGCCACACCAGGAAGTGCTGGGGGAAGAAGAGCAGGGACACCCGGAGTGCTTCCGGGGATGGAGCCGGCACTTCCGGCGATTGCCGGAACCCACCTGGAGCACATCTGGGTGATAATAAAAGGGGCCGCCTCCCTTCATTCGAGGCCTGAAGGAAGGAAGGCAGGCATTGTGTGGCCAGGACTTTGGGGGTTTTGTGGTGCACTGTGACTGTAAATATTGTAAATAAACGTGTTTGTGGGTGACATGAACGTGTCTTGCTGTCTGTGTCCGGGCCAGCCTCCACAAGTCATACATTAAAACAGATGCTCTTGTATACACAATACTGTTGGTGGCCATGCTGTCTGTCAGCACTTTTGATCAATTCTTAAAGTATGTGCTTTGACTTTATGGTTTTACATTCTGTCAGTTGCCGATGTTCATTTATTTCTATAACCTAACCCATATCTGGACATTTCTGTAATCTAAATTACTACTCTTGTAAAGCCCAGTGCAATGGCACTCCTGGACACTCTGTCACAAAAATTTATTGAGCATTTTCTGTGTGTTTGTTGGCAAAGGACACTAAGTATTATACTGACATAAAATTAGATTGCATTTCCTACTAATAAAGAAGACATCATCAGGATTGCAAGTGTGGTCAACTTCACACAGCCAAGCAGACATTACCATTGGCCTCTTTTTTTACTGCTTTATTTAATGTCTTGATCAAATCATTTATTTTGGCAAAATGAATGCTTATTAATTAACAGATTAATCATTTAGTATTTGTAAGTCTGTAATTAAAAATTTACTCTTTTGAGAGATTTCACTATCTTGTATCACTGTGGATTCCATTTGTATTTTTTGAGAGAAAACCAGTCTTTAATGTCAAAATAAAAACGGATCAATGCAAAGTGGACTAAATCTATACCTAACTATCTACTATGTAATGCTAAGGGATAGAACCCTGATATTGGTCTCCATCAAAAGTATATAATGTGATATGCACTGGTGCGCCTAAAAAGTGTCTACCGGCTGCCTAAAGTTATCAAGGTATGCGTCTTTCCTACAGCAAACTGATTAGTAAGAAAGAGCAGCGACATCTGCGTAGTGTAAAGCAAATTGCAAAATCCAGATACATGATTGGGAAAAGAACAGCAGCTGCGGCACCCACTGACTGTTGAGCACATTCGGTGCAGCAGCTTGCTGGAACAAAAACCTCGGAAAAGTAGAGTGAATAAGTGACAACGCTAACAGAAAAGCAATGTCATGTGCGGAGCTTCTTACTGGCGGGCAGAAAAGTTTATTGTAATAAAAGCTGGTTTCTTTAAGCCCATCTATTGGTAATCCCTCTATACACACTACATATATCTTCTGAATTCATAATAGAGTATAATTATTGTTTATTGATCATCATCATCTTTGATGAAGAAATCCGTAATAGGAAAAAGGAAACATCTATGAAAATGTATTTTTTCATATTGAAAACAAAACACAGTCTTTCCAAAATGGAAAAGTTTACCTTGCTCTATATGAACCACTATTATTGGAGGACTGAAGGTCTGCATGTTTCTTAGTTAGAAATCGGAAAAAACTAATTGAACACATAAGTATTCACCCATTTATGCCACACATCTCAATCATCACTGGTGCAGCCAAATTGGTTACATAATTAGTGGAAATCACCTGTCTGGGTTCCAACTGACAATAGTATAAATGCACTTGTATGTGGTTGACTAACCTACAGAATGAAGACAAAAGAATACTCCAAGCAAGTCTGTGAAAAGGGGATTAAAAAGCACAAGACAGGGGATTGAGACAAGAATATATCCAACTCACTGAATATCCCCTGGAGTCCTGTTAATCAGCGATTAAAAAAATGGAAAGAGTATGGCACATTGGTAAGCCTGCCTAGAGCAAGCTGTCCATATGAGCTGAGTGATCAGCAGGAAGACGACTAGTTAGGAAGGCTAACAGAGGACTCATAGGGAAGACATAATAACTCATAGGTATGATAACTGTGAAGGAGTTACAGGCTACAGTGGATGAGACTGGAGAGACTCTGCAGACAGCTATACTTAGGTGCCTAACCTATAGAAACATTAGAACAATTTAGGCTATTTAGCACAAAAAAAAAGGTGGCCAGTCCTATCCACCGTAATCTTCTTTTGCTTAAACTGAAAAGACACCGCTCTTTTAATCTTTTCTAAAAATCACCCTAGCCACTCTTCTCTGGACTTTTTCTAGCTCTGCTATGTCCTTTTTGTAGCCTGGAGACCAAAACTGCACACAATACTCCAGATGAGGCCTCAACAGTACATAATAAAGTATGAGCATAACCTCGTACACATCAAGGTGCTATATAACCTAACATTCTGTTAGCCCTCTTAATGGCTTATGAAAACTGTCTTGGATGTTGATAGTGTCAAATCCACTATGAGCCCTAAATCCTACTCCTAAGGTGTACTTTCAAGTTTCAGACCTCCCATTGTGCATTCAAACCTAACATTTTTACTTCCTGTGTGTAATACTTTACATTTATTTACATTAGATTTCATCTGCCACAAATCTGCCCAAGCCTGTATGCTGTCCAAGTCCCTCTGTAATGATTCAACAGATTCCAGATTATCTGCCAATCCACCTAGATTAGCATCATCTGCAAATTTAACCATCTTGTTACGTATATTCCTATACAATTCATTTATTTATAAATTAAAAATAGCAATAGCTCTAGCACTGACCCCCGTAGAACAACACTCTTAACCTTAGCCAATTCTGATATGGTTCATTGCACCATAACCCTCTGCTTGCTGTGTCTGAGCCAATTCTGCACCCATGTACACACCACACCCAGAACTCCCACTTTTTTAGATTGAAGCCCAACCGGTCATGTGGGACCTTATCAAATGCTTTCTGAAATTCAAGATAAATAATATCACATGCTACACTTTGATCATATCCTTTTGTTGCTTCCTCATAGAATTCCAGTAGGTTAGTAAAACACCCCCTTTCCTCTTCTGAACATATGCTAACAGTTCAATAAAACTCCTGTTCTTGCCATTTGTTGCTCAATCTTACCCTTAATAATTCCTTCTATTAATTTACCTGTGATGCACGTTAAGCTTACTGGTCTAAAGTTGCTTTAATCTACTGGGTCACCCGTTTTATAGAATAAGATAATATTAGCCATTTTACTGCCCCTTGGAATTTTCCCAGTGCACAGCGACTTCCTACTTCCTACCAGTTGCGGCTTTAAGTGGCAAGTGGTTAAAAAAATAAATAAAAAACACATACACAGAATTTGCCAGAAGGAACATGGAAAACTCTGAAGTCAGCAAGAAGGTGGTTCTAAAGTCTGATGAGAATGGAACTGAGCTTTCTGGCCATCAAACTAAACACTATATTTGGAGTAAGCCAAACACTACACATTATCAAAACCACACCTGAAAGGTCTGCGAGGGTAAAAAAGAATGCAGCAATATACAGGGAAATCCTGGACTAGACTATGATGCAGTCTGCAATAAACCTGCACCATGGAAAGAGATTTGCATTCCACCAAGACAACTAACCCAAGTGAAAAACTAATGCTACACAGGAATGGCTTAAAAACAGCAATGTATGTCCTGGAGTGACCAAGTTAGAAAGTCAAGATCTCAATTCAAATGAGAATTTGTGGCTGGACTTGAAAAAAGGTAGTTCACAGACGATCTCCATACAACCTGACAGAGGCTCAGCTGTTTTGCAAAGAAGTGTGGGGAACAATGGTAGCGTCCGGATGTGCGAAGCTGACACAGACCTATGCACACAGACTCAAAGCTGTCATGGCCGACACAGATACATCTACTACATACTGACTTGAAAGGGATGAATAATTATGTGATCAATTATTTTGTGTTTTGTATTTATAATTCATTTGGAACAGTCTCACTTTGACATTTAAAAGTCTGTTGCTTAGTGTAAAAAAAAAAAAAAAAGAGTCAAATAAAATTAAATTAAAAAGAGCTGATATAATCCCAAAGATGTCATGAAATCAATAGGATATATACAAGGGAATCTGGCTGGTCCTACTGAGCTTGCTGCCCTTTGGTGGTGAAGTGGAAATGTATCCTATTGCGTGGTATGATACTCAACACAGACTTACCTCAATTCAGTTCTGATTCAAAGACTTTTTCTTTTTTTTTTTTAATCAAAATTCTAGCTGGGCATTATTACCAAAAAGCACTTTAACAGTTCATATGTAGTATAAGATTATGATTCAATTTTACTGGGATCACAAAGAACAAAAAGTGGTTAAGGTAAAGCACCTCATCAATGGCTGACTCCTCAATAAGACGTGGAGCCTCAGCTGACAGTAGTCCATGAGTAGCCATTACATAGATTTTGTAGGCACCTCGTTCCTTTAGGATTTCTGCAGCTGCCACAAAATCTTCCACATCATCTACTATATCATCCTGGAAAATGGTTACACATGAAACATTAGTGGGAGGCAGAAGATAAATACAACATGAAATTGAATGTGCCTGGAACTTAAGTTATATTTCTAAATACACTCACCACAAGGATTGCAATTCTGCCTCCAACATCACCTACAACGGTTATTGGTGGCTTCTCTTTGGCCATCAGTACTAGAGAGTAAGAAGAAACAATGCAGATTACTGAATTCAAACTAAAAAAGTCCTTTATGATGACAAGCATTACTTCAGTTATATTTACTCTAACATTTGCAAAATGATACAATAACCTTCTATTGTGTGAATTGAAGATTTGGCTGGTGTCTGAAGATGAAACAGAACCTTCCCAACATTTCACATTTTTTAGCTACTCAACATTTTCTGAATATTTAAAAATCAATGCACACATTTGGACATTACACCCAAAACAGCCAAGGCCCATATGCATTTTATTTAACCCAAAAAGAGTCCCAGCTCCAGTTTTCATTGGCAAAACAGACAGATCATACAAGGCAACTCCAAGCCGGAGTGGACAGTTGTGCTCTTTGCAGAGGGTGGAGAGTTCCTTCCATCAGCCATGTCAGACTCTGCACACTGGGCTTCACCATGTAGCACTGCCAGTCCTAAACGAAGCCTCTCTGCGTATGACTGGGCCCTAAAGAACAGAACTTGGTAAGACAAGTAACTTCTCTGGTGATCACCTGCTACACTAGCATTTTATGTAAAAAAAAAAAAAAACAACAAACACCACCACAGGAAAGACTCACCTTTTAGCTGCTGATGGAGATTTAGCTACAATAATTGCATTTCGATAATCTGGTATCTAAGGGAATAAAACACAATAAGGTCAAACCCTGAAGAAATCATCCCTCTCTCTGAGGCACATTAGAGGCCTCAGTCCTCAAGATTCTATTGCTCACCTTACCTGGCCTATTTCTGTTGCTCTCTGCACAACTGTTAGCAGCTTGCTTGCAAGCCTCTCTAGTTGGGCACGCTAGCCATTGCAGGGGTCACTGCTATATAGCCGATGTAGCCTCTGGATACGGCAGACCCAGGAAGCAATAACTGCATCCACAGAAGCATTTCTAACTGAACTCTCTGGTCAGCAAAAATAAACATGACGGTACAACAGCACGCTAGAGCAGCTGTTTTGTATCGTGACTGCACTTGGTGAGTGCTCAGTTACAACAGACCTCCTGAGATTTGCACACACATCCCAACTCACTCTACCTCCTCCTGGATGTACTGCAGCAGGAAAGGTGATGCTCGCAAGTTGTCCACTGGAAAGGTAAAGAAGCCTTGGATTTCCTTCTGGTGTAGATCCATTGTAATGATGTGGGTCAGACCTGGACAGAGAAAGAACACATAAGATCAGAAAAGTAGTAATGAAGTCCTAGAAGCTGGGGGCAGCAGCTCATACAATCAAGAGGCTAATTAATTTGAACTACAAAAGCAGGAAAGATAAATCAACAGATGAAAAAGGTTTTATTTCCAACAGACAATTAGGAAGAATCATCTTCACAGAATAGCATTAGTACAGCAACAGCATTCTGTTCCCAACTATAGCTCAATATATAAAAAATGCATAGGATAGGATGACAATGCAAGTCCAGAACAGAAAAGAGCAATACAATGACACAGATCAGGACAATATCCCAAAGTAAGTATGGTACACACACATTATTTGACCTGCATAGCACTTCTCTGAAGTGGAAGGTGAAAAATGCAGGCTACTTATAATCTGTGTGAAAAGATACCTTTGGGTTAATAGGAGGGGTATGATGAAAAATAAATAAATAAATAAAATGGCCATGGGTCGTGTGCCCTAGGACAAGCTATAAATGGAACCCTGCAACTCTTTAGTTTGAGTGTAATCATAACTGCCAGACCTGTACATAGAAACCTGGAGACATGAGAGAAGAACCAGACCTGAGAAGAGATAAATATGGAGGGTCTGGATAAAAATAGTGATTTTAGAATCTGAGAATGTCTACAGCGACGCTTAATTTCTTATAGTTACGTCTATTTAAAAGACTGTCTCAGATAAATACATGCTTGAGAGGTGTCATTTCAGATTACCTGCAGGACTTGGTCCATTTTAGCAAGCTTAATTATTTTTTCCTTTTTCATTCATTGATTTTCTAATTAAAAAAAACACTTGTTCCCTATTTATAATGCCAGCACACAAGGTAGTGTATGATGATGGTGACAGTGTATATAAAATCTTACCAAAGTAAGTCAATTTAAGTTACTTAACTACATTGATAAGCTTAACATAATGACAAAATTCGATAAAACTGAATTATAATGATTATCCTTAAATATTTACCCATGATTCCTATTTACTGCATCCTTGCTTATGTCCATAAATAATACAATAAAACTATCCAACCAATTCACAGACTTGCGAGTTTTTCCTGTGGGAGTTGGACTATGGAGAACTTATTTAGAATGTGAACAGTGTACTGTATGTCATAAATGGTGGTAAACGGTGGAGAACAATATTTGCAAAGTTTTAATGTAAACCCATTTTGGAGATAATTATAATTTGAATTAAATGAGCCTTTGCCATTGCATTTGAGACCTTCATGCCTGTTGCTGTTTTGATTGCTTAATTTTATTTTGCCGTGTCTATGTGTCCTATGATAAGCCAGTTTGAGGGTTATTTTTATTTATGTTATAGCCTATGATTTTGTTCCACCCTTCACATCCCCAGGGTGTAGGTCAACAGACATTAAGATAAAACAATAAAATCAGATTAATGGAAATTCAGACAGCTAAATTGAGTCCAAGTGTTTGCAAAACAGAGTCTGTATTGTTTAAAATAAATAAATAATAATAAAAAAATATATATATATTGCTTCCCAAATTGTGCTACAAAAAACAGAAAGCTGAATTGGACTGACACCATTACAAGTAAATGAAGCACTGACACTTATGTGGACATCACCTTCAAAAGGCCCCACCAAAGGCCTGCTCTGGTTTGATGCTATACCTTCTGTTCAGAGTTATGTACTATCTATTCAAATGATAACAGCCACACATTGACATTTTCCACCCTTTCACCTTGGGAATTCGGGCAGACATAAGCCTCACTTAGTAAACCTGTGTCCTTCAATATCTGAAATGTACACCATGCCCAGTTTATGTTTAAGTTATAGGAGAATTTTATGACCTTTCTGTAATTTTATTGTTCATGTAGGAGTCGGCGGCATGGTCAAAAATTCATATCATGGTATAATTAAAAAGTTAGATTTTTTTAGTACATAACATAAATGTATTTGTATATACTTTTGAGGCTGAAACTTATTTTTAAACATATCAGTAAAACATTTTTGATGAATGCAGTTACTATAGTAATTAAGGTAATTAACATAGGCGTGTCTTTTCTCTGTCAAAACGCTCTGCTACTCAAATAGATTCAACCGCAGGTATTTACCTCTCTTAAAATGATAAAAGTACAGATCCCCCTATTAATTCTCTCCTGCTACTTCTGCTCTCAAGCAGACAGAGCACTAGACATGGCTGCTTCCTACCCCATCTTCCAGTTCTCATCCACTGACTAATCCTGTTGAACAGAATAACACTTTGGGCAACATTCTTCAAGAGGTGGACTCAATTACGACAAACAGTTTACATTCAAGTCTATACACAAAGACATTACTGTTAAGACCCTAATATACCAACATAACATCACATACATTTCCTTTTGAATGCAAGTTGGTTTTATGATTATAACTATTAGCAATTTTTTCACCCATTTGTGGCATACTGGTAAAATTGCTTTCTCAAAATGCACACCAGAAGAATTTTATCTGGCATGCCAGACTTACTATTGTATCACCCACTACTACATATAAGTGACCGTGTCTTAGGGCTGGACGATAGGGACCATAAATCATATCTTGATATTTTGTAGCTGAATGATGATATACATCGCGATATTTTTTCTTCCCATAAAGTAATAACAAAAAGGCAGTTCTGAGTCAAAGCCACAAAAAGTCTCAAATGTCACACAGGCACTTTTACTAACATACAGCTGTAGTGTACATGGGAAATGACTCAAAAGTAAACTATTAACATATATTAAATACTAGTGCTACTTGAATAAAATAAAATGTTCTTTTCCTGCATAACAAAAGACTCATAGCTGTGGAATTAAGAAAATGTAAACAGAAAAGATACATAGTAAAAATAACCAAAGGCCAAGTTGCTCTTTAAAAAGTGGGTTTCCACTGAAGTAGAGAGTTCTTTCTTTAACAAAGTTCTTCATCCTGTGTGTAGTCCTGTACAAACCCTACGACTTTGTTCAAATAACAAAACACGTAACAACTGGCAAAACAAAAGTGACATCTTTCTTAAACAGAAAAAAACGTCCTGGGTGATGTGGGCATCATCCATACCATGTCCTGTAACACACAAAATAAAAACTTATAATCACTTTCATTTTTATGTAAAGAGGCAGATCACTCAAAGGCAAAGTAACATCCATCTGTGTTTAGTAGGGATGTAAAAGATTTAACTGTGTGAAAACTGTTGCGTAATGTGTAACCTACAAATGGTTTTAGTTAAACCATTTTGGTAAAATCACCAGCTAATGAGTGAAACGGATGTATATTTCAGACCTTTTCAATCTCAAACACTTCTGAATTTAAAATGCATCCCTGTCTCTTCTTATGCAGAGTGGTGGCTCTGGTGGCAAGGATTTGCTGGCGGTCGCTGGTTCAAATCCTGTAACCACTGGAACACTTCTTTGGGTACATGAGCAACACCCTTAACTGCAATTGGTTCGTCCTGGGTATGATGTTAACCTGCATCCAGACATGCAGCTTGCCAGGAAAACTTGGTTTGGGATTGGTGGCAGATCTGGCATTCCAGCCGGCGTAAAAACCTTCATGCAGCTCCACATGTCGCGTTTCATGCATGACAGGTGCGGCCACACACTATACACAGCGCATGCTCCCCTTCCCTTTCCTGCCTCTTCTTAGCTGGGGCTCTCATTCAGTGTCCCAATCCTCAGTCTAACACACACATGCACACACTACAATAGGGCTGATATGAAATTGAAACTTTGTTACATAAACGAAGTGGTAGCTGTATAAGTTTAAACATTTCAAATAGATTATCTTGTGGTTAATAGGCATATTCAGCTCTGCAAGTGGTTCTATAAAACTTTTTATTTAACTCTTTTAGGGTGGGCAGAGGGTGAAAAAAAGCTACAAATGTAGATAAAACTCACCATCACATTATATAGGTAGACCCTCTTTGCTTGGAGGACTGTTAGACTCGTTGACTTAATGTCAAATCCCTGTGTGTGTGTGAGTAGCATAGAGTAAACAACGTCTAGAATGGCATTGACATCGGGCAAGACAGTGGAGCGAATGTGCAAAGCAAAACAATCAGTAGATGACATTTTGTGAATATTTTATTATTTCAATTGGACTCTGACTTGTCGGAAATCATCTGGAGATCAAGATCTGAAATGAAAGTGAGGTACTGGCATCACCTGATCAATTCCCAGCTGACGTGCCCAGCCGCTGCCAGATGTCTAACATCCAGCGACAGCACACTGCATGCAGCAACAAACGTTTGCTGTTGATTTATGTGAGAAACTATTGCTTTTTGTGCTTTTTAGAAACCTCAGTTGTTTGGAAAAATATTCAGCACTGGGAGAAAAGGGAAAAACCATAAGTAATATGATAAGCTATTGCTTTAGTAATGTTGTCCCACTTCTCACTTTTTCTCTCATAAAGGCACAGCACAGGTGTATCAGTTTTGTCACATGGTTTGTAACCGGGCAGCAGGCTGGGAAAGCTTCACAGTCTGGGCTGCAGCATGCATTTTCACACACTCTTTTGTACTGCACTTAATGGCGCCTTTGTAAATGGTGGAAAAACTTAGTAGCCCGAATCTTTTGTTGTGACTTGTTTTCTGCATTCTGTACAGAATACATTATTCTGCTGCTCAACTGACACTTTGAACCTGAACCATCTCCAAATAATTGAGCCATTGTTTTTCTTTTTACCAACCACCTCTTCTTTGATAGCTTCCTTTGTGTCTTTATCTGTCTCCATCCTGTCGCTGCCTGCAGGACTTACCGAGTGAAGCGGTGGGGGAGGGATGAGTTGTGTCCAAAGAGGGAAAGAGGTGAGGCTGGGTGAAGTTGTGCGAGAGACAAACGGGAAGAAGAGAAAGGCGAGCCGACGGTTGTAAGAGAAAAATTTTAACACAACATAGACTTGATATAAATGATATTGTCTCATCCCGTATCTCATATGAAAATATGTCGACATTTTTTAAAAACGTGATATATTGCCCAGCCTTACCGTGTCTTTTTCCAAAAAAAAAAAATCACATAATGCAGACACAATCGCTTTTGAAAATCTTCCCATAACAATACGAAGACCATAAGAACTCATTATGTTTGTAAGCCACTTATTAAATGCATGGATTTCAATTTTCTGCTGTAGTAAACATGTACAAAAGATCAATATTCTTCTTGTCAGGATAAATATTCTGCTTTTAGTCACCACTTTTGGAGTGAGGATACAACTTTCTGAAAGAGTACCTGTAAATCAGCCAATTTATGATGTGAAATGTGTGCGACTTTGCCCTCCCCTGACTAAAACTGTGCCAATCTCTGACTGGATGGGTAGAATTTACACCTGACCCAGGTAAAGGAAGTCAGGAGTCAGTGAAAAGTAAGATGCACTTATACAGGGTGTGCCAAAAAGAAGCAACACATTTCTCAAGGTCTTTGTGCAAGGTAGAGGCAGCCGTGTGGGTTGGGGTGGGGGTTCTTTGATAGGCGATCCCTTGTAGTTTTCAGTTGGCAACAAGGCTTGGTCTGTTGCACACCGAGCTTTTGCTGTTGAAGTATTCTTAAAAAAAACAACAAATCCATCATCGCTACGCACCACACCTTCCAAACATACTTCAGCATTCCTCTTAACGGTGACGTCCCAAATCGGAAAACAATTCTTCAGTGGGTGATTAAATTTAGACACACGCGTACAACATTGAACAGAAAATCCTCAGGCCATCCTTGGAATGTATGAACACCTGAAAACATCCAAGCTGTAAGGGCATCAATTTTGCAGTCTCCTAGACGTTCAGCATGCAAAAATGCTTCTGCCTTAGGCATTTCCAACATGCCTTTGACAAAGATTTTGCACGAAGACCTTAATTTCCATCCATACAAAATGATGGTAGAGAGTTGTGAGCAAACATTCTGCAAACTGTTCATCATGATGCCATTGTCATGTGCAGCGACGAGGCATATTTCAATTTAAATGGTTGTGTAAATAAGCAAAGTTTTCGCTATTGGGTTGAAACCAACCACAGACCCCTGCACAGTGAGTCCGTTACAGTTTGGTGTGCCGTTGCAGAATTTGGCATTGTAGGCCCTTACTTTTTTGAGGATGGGGGAGCAATGGACACTGTCACTTCAGAACGTTACATTGAAATGCTAGAGAAATTTTTGCGGCCCCAACTGGAAGAAATGGATGTGGGCGATGCCTAGATTAAACAGGATGGAGCAACAGCTCACACGGCGCAGAGATAAATGCAAATTTTGTGGGAGGTGTTTCCGGGGAAACTGATCTCACTGCATGACAATGCTGGGTGGTCTTCACATTCCCCTGATCTCGTTCCTTGTGATTTCTTCTTGTGGGGCTCTCTCAACTCAAAAGTATATCACCGTCCTCAAAATCCTGAAGCCCTCGAGGACGCTATTCGCCATGAAATCGACGCTATTCCCCTTGAAACGAGGCATGCGAGTGCTCAGAAATCGTCTTTAAGAGTGTATTGCTAACGATGGCCAGCACCCTGAAGACATCATTTTTAAAACACTGTGAAAAAAAAAAACTATTTTATATACCCTTCCTTATGTTGTAATGAAATTTATTTTATCTTGTAGCGTTTTTGTATAATTAACTGATATTCACTCAAATACATTAAAATAATGTCCAACAACATATAAACAATGTAGCTCAAAGTGCTTTACATGATGAAGAAGAGAGGAAAAAGACAAAATAAATAATTAAAATTAGGGAACACTAATTAACATAGAATAAAAGTAAGATCCAATGGCCAGGGAGGACTGAAGAAAAAGGAAAAAAAAAAAAAAACTCCAGACGGCTGGAGAAAAATAGTCACCCTAAAATATCCACACATGGTACACAATTAGGTAAAATAAATAAATAATAAAACAGGCTCACGCAATCTGTTCTTCAAACTATACAATGCTACTGCAGATAATCAATATGAAAAAATGTTACTCAAATACGTTGTCCTTTCCATTTGTCATTACTTCTGCACAATCACAACAATTTGCATATGATTGTGTCAATTAATTCCAGATACAAGTTATCAAGAACACACACACACACACACACACACACCTACCACACTTACCAGCCTTTGCCAACATGGATGCCAGAAGTTTGCAGACAATAGAACCTCGCTTCCTCATCTTGCACTGCTTGCTGTAAGGGAAATAAGGAATGACCCCAATAATGTTTCGTGCGCAGGAGGTTTTGAGAGCATAGGCCATGACCAGCAACTCCATTACTGCTGTGTTTACATCTCTGGAGAAACCAAAAATAGAAGATGATCATTAAATGTTTTGTGAGATGCAGGGAGTTAATGGTGCTGGGTCACCTATAAGGTTCATCTGCTTACCGGGGAATTGTCTGGATGATGAAAATGTCTTGGCCTCGCACCGACTCTTTAATCTCTACACGTGTCTCTGTAAAAGAAGCAATAAAGAGACCGTACTCAACAACTACATACAATATACTGTCAGACTGCCAGAATTTCTCAAGATATTGTTCATCAAGGATGTCAAACTCTGATGTTGAACTGCCCCCAAGGGCTGCAAGATTTTGTTCCAACGACTTTTACAGTTGGTAACTGCATAGAAGTGCTACATAAATATAAATGTTTGTGTTCAGTGTATAAATGATGTTTGTAGTTTCCCTTTTGCATGTATATGAACGTGAGTGTATATGGAAAGGCCATTTCCCATTAACAGAAGATGGAATGGGACAGCAGTACTTACAGCATATTCCTCTGTTCCAGTCATTTGGATTTAAAACACAATCTCGCAAAGCATGGTTTCCTAATTCTATCCACTGACTAACTCAACAACATTTGGAACCACTTTCCAACATCCAGAGATCATTGACTGCCTCAGGAATTTACCATCATTCATCTTGTGTTGCTTCATATTTCATCTCAAGCAGTCCATAAGATAGCCACCTGAACTATTATTTCAGACAGTGGCGTTGCAGCTTTCTGCATATTTACAACATGCACAGTGAGATCATTCGATCACTTTTCTTAGGGAATATGCCATTAGACTTTCATTTTCAAACAGTTGCAAGCAGTTCGGTTAAAGACTGGTTTGTGCCAGTTTTACAAACAAATTCACGTATAACTGTTAACTGTATAAAAAAAACTGGGTGGTCTTTTTTGCACATTAGTTGTGTACTTTGTGATTTATTCATTTTACATGCGTGTGTGGGGGGTGTGTGGCTTGGGTTGCTATGGTCTGTTTATTCAAATTTTTCTCTTTTATAAAGGATGCTAAACAATACTGTATATTCCATATTTTCTACTTTCATTCTGTCAATAGAGTTTTTTTCTGGCAGGTGATTGCTACATACAGTAGCTTAGATTTATGTTGGGACTGGGCAGTGTGGAGACTCGTTCACATTGCATTTTAAATGAGCTGTATAAACCTATTACTGTTCCCAATTTATAAAAACTTCATTTGCCTCAATTTTAAATTGTCTTACTTTTTAAGATTCAGAAGCTTCAATTTTAACTTTTTCCTTAACCAGCAGCCAAACAAGAAGCTGCAAAGTGAGCCAACAGCTAACTTAGACTCTCACACGGCAATTCAATAGGGCCACTACATTCAATTCAACCAATTTCTTAAATAGACATCAATTCTTGGTGCTAATGAAGCAGATTAATTAATGCTTACTGTGTGCTGTCATGCTGCCACACCAGACATTTCTGCCTTATTTCCTTTTCTTTCCTTTTAAAGCAAAATATTTTGCAAACCAGAGCAGGTAAATATTTCTCAGAATTTTGCTTTTTATTCCTAAAATGAAACAATTTAGGATTCTGAATCTTAAAAAGCAATTCATATAAAATTAAGCCAAAAGACAGGTTCCATTAGCTGCACTAATTGGTTAGTGTTTAAAGGAGTAATAGAAATGAAACTCTGTACCTCTGTGGACATCCAGGGTTAGAATTTGACATAGGTTACCCCAGGTAATAAACATGCTCAATCAGCCTTCTCCATGCAAGTTAGCCTATTCTTTATGTGCCATTACACTTTTCTAACTCACCAAATGGCCAGTTCTAATGGCTTTAAATTACCATCTGGAGTGAATTCCTTGCAATATATTTAACACCTTCTTTGAAAGGCATCATTGTGTGTTGTTCACATGCCATTTTGATATTTCACACTACAAACAGATCTTTGTAAATCAGGTGCCTTACTTTGGCTTCACTCAGCAGTTAGCAGATGCTGATGGGCCAGTAAGCAAGTCAAGCGTGAACACAGAGACTCCAGGAGCCACAAATAGAACCATATGTACTGTACCAAACATCTTAAACGGCATCTAGTATCACACTCAATTTAGGCTCCACCAGCTCAAGGAGACTTGGATAATACTGAAGAAAGCAGATAAAATAATTTAAAAGACAATGTTTTACAAGGCCTGTCAAAACTCTTTTTAAGGAAAGGATGCATCCCAGTATGCTCAGGGTTAAACTTATTAACAATTGAGAGGAGTTGTCAGCCTGTAAAAAAACTAGGTATCAAATTAAAATCAATTCAGTAGTAAAAATATTAGTTTTCTTGCTTTTTTTTTTTTTTTTTTAAACAGAAAAAAAAAATCCTTTTGTTACAGTCATATGAAAAAGGTTGGGAACCCCTCTCAGCCTGCATAATAATTGACTCTCCTTTCAACAAAAAAAAAAAAAAAAGATAACAGTGGTATGTCTTTCATTTCCTAAGAACATCCGAGTACTGGGGTGTTTTCTGAACAAAGATTTTTAGTGAAGCAGTATTTAGTTGTATGAAAATTAAATGAAATGTGAAAAACTGGCTGTGCAAAAAATTTGGGTACCTTTGTAATTTTGGTGATTTGAATGCATGTAACTGGTCAGTACTGATTACTTGCAACATCAAATTGGTTGGATTAGCTTGTTAAGCCTTGAACTTCATAGACACGTGTGTCCAATCATGAGAAAAGGTATTTAAGGTGGTCAATTGCAAACTGGGGCAGCACAGTGGCGCAGTGAGTAGCGCTGCTGCCTTGCAGTTAGGAGACCCAGGTTCAATTCCCGGGTCCTCCCTGCGTGGAGTTTGCATGTTCTCCCCATGTCTGCATTAGTTGCACGCAAATGCTCATTTAGACAGCCAGATTCATTTTGGAACAAAGTGCTTTGGACTGATGAGACAAAAATTGAGTTATTTGGTCATAACAACAATAGCACTTTGCATGGCGGAAGAAGAACACCGCATTCCAAGAAAAACACCTGCTACCTACTGTCAAATTTGGTGGAGGTTCCATCATGCTGTGGGGCTGTCTGGCGAGTTCAGGGACTGGGGCCCTTGTTAAAGTCGAGGGTCAGATGAATTCAACCCAATATCAACAAATTCTTCAGGATAATGTTCAAGCATCAGTCACAAACTTGAAGTTACGCAGGGGGTGGATATTCCAACAAGACAATGACCCAAAACACAGTTTGAAATCTACAAAAGGCATTCATGCAGAGGGAGAAGTACAATGTACTGGAATGGCCGTCACAGTCCCCTGACCTGAATATCATCGAAAATATATGGGATGATTTGAAGCAGGCTGTCCATGCTCAGCAGCCATCAAATTTAACTGAACTGTAAAGATTTTGCAGGAAGAATGGTCAAAAATACTTCCATCCAGAATGCAGACACTCATCAAAGGCTATAGGAGGCATCTAGAAGCTGTCATAAACCAGGTTTCCATCCAAGGAGTTTTTGCGAAAAAATATTTAGCGCTTCAAATTTTAGCTGATGGAAATGCTAATTATCGGTAAAATGTTGTACATGTCGACATAATATTTTTCCGTTTAGCGCATAAATTCCATATTGATACTTCAGATGTTGCAAAAACTACATTGGAAACACTTTTTGTCGGAAAAAAGGGCTTTAACACAAATAAATGTGTCACATGATACCTTTTCATCACGTGTAATCAAAACGAGAATAGCGGAGCGGTTCGCATGGTCTGATGGAGACTCGTTATTTCTCATGATGAGCCAATGCAGTAGTGGATAGGCTGGGTCTCCTGCTACTAAAAGGGGTACCTGAACTCCCTCCTAATCAACTGTAGCCTGGGGGGGGTGTCTCAGGATGTCTAAATACAAAAACCGCAAAGGTAATTTACTGTGCCAGTCAAAATATTTAATAAACCGCGTGTTTCATTATCTAAACATTTTTTTCTTATTATTAAATGGCAGATGTTTTAGCATATGAGAAATTCTCTCATTAATATTAACTTTAGTTTTTTTTTTATTAAACGTCGTTATTTTGCATTAATTTAAATTTCAGTTTTAATTAAAAACCTTAAGGGAAGCAGATTACAGTACTATTTCAGTTGTTATCGCACTGACAAGGGAGGTTGAAAGGTAGGCTCACCTGTACAGATCTGATGCTGCAAACACAGCTGCATCATGGGCACTTCCAGGAGTGCCAACGCAAATGTCTCGTTCATGCACCCGTCATCAACAAGGGCCTGGAGAACAATAGATGGCCACCCTTTGCGATTAATGTAATCGCAGTAGCCTCCCGTCGGGGGAAGAATAGGCACATGCGTGCCATCCAGCGCACCATAAATCTGTGGCACAAGATGCACCAAGGAATTGCGGTATGCAATTTCACTGGCCTCCGCTACAGTCGGAAGTCTATAACGCAGCATTAATTTTTCTTTAATACCGGTGCACACAGCATATACACATCGATGGACGGTAGTTTTACTAACCCCGAAAGTTTCTCCAACTACTCTATACTCAGCGCAGGTTGCCAGCTTGTAAAGGGCGATGGCAATCCGCTTTTGGGTTGGAACCGGTGGTCAGTGACAACCTGTGATGGGCGCAACATCAGGACTGATGAATCCACACAACATCTCAAACGTCGTCTGTGTCATTCTAAAATGTTGCAGCCAGAGATTTTCTGTGAAGTGTCTCCCCACCACCTCCTCCCAGAAGGTCTTATTCTGTCGTCTCTCCCATACCTGTGGGTTTCGTTGCACTGGGGTACTTTCTTCGAGCTCTAGGGCTATCAGACAAGCAACTGCTTCATTCTGCTGTCGTCTTCGGATATTATGTACAATTCCAATTATTTGTGAAACTGAAATAACAGTAAGCTGGCAAATTTCAAAAAACTGCCTGAATAATCTCTCCATTTCTTTGTTTAGTGGAGGGTTTGCAACGTGGAAAACAAAAGGTAGATAATTTGCGACATACACAAAATTATGTATGGAAACGGCTCAAGGGCAGATTTTTTTTCGCGATACAACAAAACTTATGCGGCAGTTCGTTTTGGAGGGGATGATGTCATCACGCACTCCATTTTATCGATAAAAAGCCAGTTGGATGGAAACAGACTGAAGACAGCGAATTTCTCACATTTTTTTTTACGTATATTCTGTTTGTCGATAACAAAACGTCGCAAAAAAATGGATGGAAACTTGGCTATATTTGCAAAAGGAGGCTAAACTAAGTATTGATGTCATATCTCTGTTGGGGTGCCCACATTTATGCACCGGTCTGATTTTGTTATGATGCATAATGCATATTTTCTGTTAATCCAATAAACGTAATGTCACTGCTGAAATACTACTGTTTCCATAATGCACGTCATATATTAAAAGGAAGTGGCTACTTTGAAAGCTCAGCCAATAAAAAATAAAAATCCAAAGAATTAAGAGGGGTTGCCAAACTTCTTCATATGACTGTAGTTTACTGCCAATAGCTTAAAAACAACACTTGAAACCTAAAGGTATTCAATTTACAGAGCTGTCTCAAGAAAAAATGTTTTTGGTGCACAAGTTCTTATTCTTTATGTCACACTTTTGCCATGTCCAGCTTACAGAAGAACAGAGGAAGCAAAGTAGGTAGATGAACATGAGATGAAAATGCCAGAACAAAGATCACTAGTAACTACATAATCAAATGTAATCAATCAGTCTGAAAAGATGGAAAAATTACAGATTATTCTAATACTAGATAGCAAAAAAACTACTTTGTCCTCTCAGATGTCTATACATATTCCCCATACCTTTTCTAAGGCTAAGCCCAGAGACCCTGAGAAAGAAGCTCATTTCTGCTACTTATATTTGCAATCTGGTTCTTTCAGTCACTAACCAAAGTTCAAGCGCATAGGTAAGGGTAGGAACACAAATCAACCATTAAATCATGGATTTTGCTCTTTGGCTCAGCTCTCTCATCACCGCAACTGACTGCTGATACTGCTCAGATCCATCTGTCGATATCTTAGTCCTTTCTTCTTTCACTTGTGAATAAGACTCAGAGATATTAACACTCCACTTGAAGAAGCACCTCCTCCCCAATACGGCGAGAGCACTCTACCTTTTTTCCTAATGAGAACCATGACCTCAGAATTGGAGGTGCTGATCCTCATCCTTACAGTTTCAAGCCTGGCTGCAAACTGGACCCCTCCTCCCATTGGTTGCAAACAGAAATTCTGTCCATAACAATAATATACAAGATCAGTAACAAAGGGCAACCCTGGACAAGTCCTACAGCTACTAGGAACAAGTCAGGCTTACTACCGGCATTATGAAACAAACTCTCGCTCCAGTTGTACAGGAACCGAATGACCTATAGCAGGCCAGGTAACCCATATTCTCTAAACACAACACACCCTAAGTGACACGGTCATATGCCTTTTCCACATTCATGAAACACACACAGACTGGTTGGGTATACTCCCATGAACCCTTTTTGAAGGGTTAGCCATGAGGGTAAAAGGCTAGTCCAGGGTTGCACGAGAGGAACAAAATCTGCATTGTTCCTCTTGAATTTGAGGCTCAACCACCAGACAGACCCCCCCTTCTACCACCCTGGCATATACCTTCCCAAACGTGACCAATGGACCCACCACTTACAGAGAGAGATCCATAAGGGTCTGGTGCATTGTGGTTTGGGTGACAGTCAAAAGCAAAGGACATTAAGAACTTAATCTCAAATGCTTAAACATGAAAAACTTTTGTGAACATTTACTTTATCTGTGCTATTAACCAGCTTTTTCCCCACAAGAGGAGGGTAGGAAAGACTACTCACCTGGCAATGGGTACAAGGCAGCATTTAACCCTGATGGGCCAATAGTCCAACAAGTCTATCACAAAGCACAAGCACCTGAAACTTTGGACTGAGGGCAATTAGAAAAACTATAATAAATGAGGCAACATGAAAATACATTTGTCCAAATCCTGTAGATTATATAAATGAGTTAAACAAAAACACATTTCATCTGATGAACGGAATTCAATAAACACAACCAATTAACATATTTCAGGGCTTTCCTTTTGCCATTATATATGAATATTGAAATACAATGACTGAATTACAAAAACAAATTCTTGAAAAATTTCCATGTTAAAGAAATTAGTAAACAATGAACAACTTTAAAGTGCTTCCTTTTCCTTCACAGCTATGAAAAACTGGTGACAATGCAACAACAATGAAGGAAAGAGCTGCACCACAGATCTCTAACAAACTGAGAATAATCAGATCAATGAAAATAATTGCAAAATAAAGTGAAATCGCATGGTCTTATTTCCATAAGCTTTCTGAGTTATAATGAATGTCCTATATCTGACCTACAACATTCATTTGTAAGATATTGTGAAAAAGATGAGAAATGTTACCATTTTCTCAGGAGAGAGTGCATTTTGACCCTTTGATACAGCTAAACAAGCAGCTACATAATTGTAAATGACAAGTCATGCTCTGCAATAAACGTGTCAATACATATTTTTTGATTTCATACACTGCCTGGCATAGTAGCTGTAGTGCCTGTCGCTCCTTGCAGTGTTGATGTAAATTAGACAGTATGTATTACTGGCCTGTGCATTTGATTTGCCTCATGTAATAATAGTACTCTTTCTCCACTTTTGCTGTACTGTGGCTTCTTTAAACACACAGTGTAGAAACACTGGACAGATCTATTTAAATTTATGACAGCAAGTGCCAAGGTGTTGTCTTTTACCCTCCATTTTCTGCCAACCACGACCACTGCTGTTTATTTTCATGAATCTATTCTATTGTCCTTGTGTCTTTTTCACCTTTAACTAAACTTTGATCTTGAGTGGAGACTTTGAGTTCATTTTCATATGCCGCTGATAATTATTTAAGAAATGGTTACAAGATTATGCTAATATCTTTATAGAAAGTATAAGTGGTCAAAATAACAATTATATCACTAGCAGCCCTTTCAGTTGAAGTTGATTTGGAAGTATACCCCATTAAATAAAACATCCAAATATGACAACACACATTGGAAAAAACAAAATACAACACTTAACATAAAAACCATTGCATCAATCATAAGACAAAACAGACTTTTTCTGTAATTTGACCAGATCAAATAAATCATTCATCCCACAAGAGCTACCTTTTTCATTACCTTTCCAGTTCTTACATTTAAAAGGAAGAGATACTACTCGCCCCACACCACTCATTTTTTAAGGCTCTCATCTGCAATGCACAATGAACAATGTTCAACTGTCAGAGACTTGATAATGTACCTTTCT
This sequence comes from Polypterus senegalus, assembly GCF_016835505.1. NCBI lineage: Eukaryota > Metazoa > Chordata > Cladistia > Polypteriformes > Polypteridae > Polypterus > Polypterus senegalus. Next base: position 82,014,856 of record NC_053170.1, read on the forward strand.
ATTTACGACCATCGCCTTTTTACCCCCTTGTATTTTCTGATGGCTTCAAGGTTTCCTTTTTCCTATAAGGTCCTGGTTGTTGCCACACTACCTTAAGGCTGGCTGCTTGATCTCTCTCTTCCTTTTTCTTTCTCAGGCAGGATTTTTTAAATATCTAAAAATTGCCCCTTGGACTCTCTAGGCCAAATTAAGGAGACCCCTCCATAAACAATTGCTTATTCTTTCCTTGCAGTTTTCACCATGAATAATAAGAAAAGGGATCATATAATAAAAACAAATTATATATGTTAACATATATGTTATCTCACACCCTTTTAATGTAGCTTGTTATATGATTAGGTGACTGGTTAAAATGCATCCCAAACACACAGTGTTATGAGCTTTTGGAAGAGTTTCTGGGGCTATGCAAATTTCTTTGGTAAACCACAAATATTTAAAATTTGATTTCAGAACACATGGGACTAAAATATACTGTAATTTTCTCATTAAATTAATTTCTGAACCTAGCTCCACCATTTTCAGCACATGATGCTATGACACAACAATGAGTTATAAAGGACTGTGTCCTGAAAGTTGCTAATGTAAAATTGTTAGCACAACTGATATTAAGATCGGCACTGCATGTAATACTTTGTCCAAGACTATGGATATTATTCAAAATTTATCTTGATAGTGGTCTTCTAGTTCTTTGGTTACCCACTCTTCGCTATTGTACTTCTGACTTTTGATTTTTGTTTTTCGCTTATTTGTACGGTTTAACAATAACATTTTAGACCTGCTTTGTTTAACAGTAACATTTTATCTCCTGATCCATCCTTTTGTTAGTGTTGATAGGCTCAATATAGTCATATATATATAAAATACAGTGAAATTCTTATTTGCAGGTCAGTCATCATCCAACCAGCTATATCCTAACACAGGGTCATGATATTAAGATCAGCACTGCATGTAATACTTTGTCCAAGACTATGGATATTATTCAAAATTTATCTTGATAGTGGTCTTCTAGTTCTTTGGTTACCCACTCTTCGCTATTGTACTTCTGACTTTTGATTTTTGTTTTTCGCTTATTTGTACAGTTTAACAATAACTTTTTAGACCGGCTTTGTTTAACAGTAACATTTTATCTCCTGATCCATCCTTTTGTTAGTGTTGATAGGCTCAATATAGTCATATATATATATAAAATACAGTGAAATTCTTATTTGCAGGTCAGTCATAATCCAACCAGCTATATCCTAACACAGGGTCACGGGGGTCTGCTGGAGCCAATCCCAGCCAGCACAGGGCGCAAGGCAGGAACAAACCTTGGGCAGGGCGTTAGCCCACCCAGGGCGCGCGCACACACACCCACACACTAGGAACAATTTAGGATCACCAATACACCTAACCTGCATGTCTTTGGACTGTGGGAGGAAATCCATGCAGACACGGGGAGAACATGCAAACTCCATGCAGGGAGGACCCAGGAAGCGAACCCAGGTCTCCTTATTGCAAGGCAGCAGCGCTAACAATGCGCCAACCATGCAGCCCCTTCTTATTTGCATGTGCTAATCAACTTGCAACCGTCATCACTCTCTGGAGCCATATCAGTGAGTAATACTACCTTATCTGGAAATGTCTGTCTTTTATACCTCAATATATCTATTATTGCTTTAATTAAATGGTAGAACAGGTATAGAACAGGTAGAGAATATATTTATAAATCTAAAAGAAAAACAGAAAATAACCTCCTTGCTTGCTTATCTTTAATATGTTGTAGGAAAATGTCATGCGAGAAGAAGACTTGAGTTGATACAGAGAGAAAGTATAAACTGCAGAAGATGCATCAAGAATTGAACCTAAATCACTGCAGCACTGATGTAACAGCATCAGTTATAATGCTACATATTAATCTGATCAGCTTACATCAATATCATTCAAGGAAAATATTGGGTCTTTTGCCCACATAAGTATAAATAACCTGATTTTTAAGCATGCAGTGTGGTAGAACAGCAGATGCAAAAATCTTTAAGGGTGCTTTCACATCCTGAATATCAGAAAAAATTTATAAAAATTATGACAAGTTTAACTCCCCGAGTAGAGTTCAGTTTGGTAAATATAAAAGCTCAATTCAAAGTTAAGTGCACAACAAAAATAAACAAACCATTAAAATACATAAATAAAAGTCTGTTCTTCTTGGGCAAATTCCAAATTGACCCTGGTATTGCTTTGTCTTCAGAAGTCACTCACTCAAATTAAAGCTAAATGAAAGAATGAATAGGGCTTTTGGTGACAGTGTACTTCTGTGGGAAACGTTTTCTTGGCACTCATCAGGTCTCTAAATACCAATTGATTGTCATTTGAATGTCACAACTTAACCAAGTATTGTTGATGACCATGTGTGTCCCTTTATTGCTGCAGTCTACTCTTTTTTAAATGGATATTACCAGCAGGATAATGCGTTATGTCACAAAGCACACATTATCGCAAGCTGATGCCTGAAACGTAAAGTTAATTCAGCCTACTCCAATGGCCTGCATAGTCTCCAGACCTCAACTGCAACAGAGCACCACTTGGAGGAACAGCAGGCTCACGGAAGAATGTGTGGAAAAAAGAATCTGCTGGAGCAGCTTAATTCTATCATGTCAGCATATTCCCAGCGCTTTTTGGAATCCATGCTTCAAAGAATTCAGGCTATTATGTAAACAAAACAGAGTTCTACATAGTACTGGGCAGGTGCACCTAATGAAGTTGTAAAGTTTTTTTACATTATACATGGCTAACATGCTTTTGAGTTCTGTTTACATTAAAAAATATTAGTACTCATTCTAGTGCCAAATGTTAATATAAGCATAAACACTTTAAAATAAAAAAATGCATCCTTACTGTATAAAGGCCAAAAGTCCACACAACTGTCATTATCAAGTTCTTCCATGTGAACCCTGATTACACTGAGGACTGATTTTGAGGTCATTTATGTTAGGTAGAATGCCTACAGGGGGCTGGGCAGTCTTGTGGCCTAGGAACCCCTGCAGATTTTATTTTTTTCCCCTTTTCCCTTCCCTTTTTCCCTCCCTGGCCATCGGAACTTCCTTTTATTCTATAGTGTTCCTGAATTCTATTGTCTTATTTATTTTGTCTTTTTTCATGATGTAAAGCACTTTGAGCTACATCATTTGTATGAAAACGTGCTATAGAAATAAATGATGTTGTAAAAATGATCTCAAAGGCAATGGACCTTAAAATGTATTTTGATTTTGGTCAAGAGCTCATTTGGTTATTGCGGCGTGCGCCCCCCTACGTGAAGATATGAAAAAAAGAAATCAAGAATAGAAAATATGAAAAATACATCTATTGAAACCAAAACAAATTAAATGAAACTACATGCTGATACTAGAAAAATAAATAGAGTTAGATAAATGTCAATAAAAGTTAAGTAGGTATAATAAAACTTGTAGCGGTGTATCGGCAGCAAAAAATACAGGAATAAATTTTATTAGGGTTTCAAAAAAAGTTAGGGGGCGCGATTAAAACCGTTCTGAAAACTCGGGTTGCAAATACTTCGAGGTTGAAAATGCTGGGTTATTGCAATCTATTTTTAGCCGTCAAACGTCAACTAGACAAATTAAGAAAACGGAATAGAAAAGGCACAACTTTTATTATTCAAATTCATTTAAAAAATACAAGGCCGTCACTGATAAAGAGTCAAGGTGCGAGTGAAGCCTCTTATTTATGGTAAGTTGCTTCCTGTGAATTATAAATCGAACTAGATAAAGCAGATACAGAAACGTTTAACTTGGACAACTGTGTCTTGTAAACTGTAGCATACTTCTGCAATAAAACATACATAACACCACCAAAAGCAATGTACCCACAGACTGAGCAATGGGATAAAAGCTATACAGAAAGCAGAGTTACTAGCTGGACCCATGGGGTTATAGAAACAGAATGAGCACTTAGATGCAGTTTCATGTAAAGACCTGCTGGTTTAGCTATACAAATAAAAAGTGGCAACAGATTCATGTTAACCTACTGCTCAGTTTACTCTTTAATTAACCATGCACAGCCAGAAGATAAAGCAAGACATGAACAGTGACATTTAAAGACTTAAGATATCCCAGCTGACTCCTGTCAATTTGCTCTTGGCAGCATTTGACAGGCAAGCAACGTGAGGAAAATGCACACTCTGGCAGAAGGACAGCAATGTGTAGTTTTTTTTTTTTACAGAAGTAGAGTAAAAATAAGCTATGTTAGAGCAATTGCATTGGATTGCATGTTGATCCGTTTCTTCCACACAGGGTATATACAATATAGAGAGCATGCATGACACCTGGGATAGCAGGGGGTGGGGAGTGTTAAGAGCAACGCGCTATAGGTTATCAGATTAGAGCCAATTATGGCTTTTTATAAATGCAGCCACCTTCACCAGCTGTGCATCATGCATTTTCACAGGACTTTTTCCAAGGTGGATGAGGGGGTGAGGGGTTAGTGTTGATTGCATCTTTTTATAAACTAGTCACCAGTTGTCTGTTTATAGCACATCTCTACTAGAATCTATAAATTCTATAGGAAGTTATAACTTTACTTAACAAACATTGGAAATGAAACTAGAAAATAGAAATATAATTTAAAAATTGCTTAATTTTTTCATCCCTATAATGCAACTGGATAATTTCCATGTTTTTGACTAGATGGTGAAATATCACTCTCTCTGCCTTTGGGGGGTTGAGCTGGGGAAAGGGGTTCTGTGCTGCAAGCCTTGGCAACTATTTATGTTTTTAGTGGGTCAATACCACACAAATGAGGGTTTGAAGCACTTGTTGTAAATCTTCACTGTCAAGTTGCATTTCCTTTGGACAATTTAAAAAAAAAAAAAAAGATATGCATTTGGTGAGTGGAAAGGATAACACTTATAATAACCCCCATTAAAGCAACTTAAGCTAGTTTTTCCACTGCTATGTCAGTTTTGTTGATGTTCACTTTTAGGTTTCCTAGTGTCCATAACCTGGGTTTGAGACATGAAAAAGTCACTATGCTGCTTTTCCAGTGGCAACACTCAGCAACCAAGCTTTTATATGAACATTGCCAACATCAAAATTGACAAAAATGAAACTTCAATCCCCAGTTTGGGGGGGTTGGGGGTATAACAGAACATCTTTCATGTGAGCATAACATTCATCTGAAAAGGTCTATTTTGTGCCTGGTCTCCAATATGTTACCAAGATGAGATTTAGAAAATATGACATCTTTCAAGAAAGATTTTCTATTATTTGTTCAAAATGAATATTTTATTATGTTAGTCTGTGCTGATGATAGACAACAAATTTTTAAGCAAAAGGAAGCATACAAAGAATTCAGTCTCTTCATAATTTGAAGATTTTTGATCACGTTACCTCTTAATCTCAGATTCCTCTCCAATTCTCATAATTCATACTCCACATTCTTGGAATTAGTATATCTTCTCTTAACTTTCATTTATGCTGTTATGTGCATTTTGTAATATGTAAAGGACAACTGTACACCATGTTCCAGAAATGGACTTTGGCGTAAGCTGCCCTGACCTGAACGCTAAACAACGGGATAATATAATATAACTTTCAATAAACCCTTTTAATCTCTCTTGTACACTGTGTGGCTGAGAGCAGGTATAAGTCCACAAAGATTCAGCAGACTCTTTCAAAATGTTCCTTCTGCTAGATCCACACATGTAACTGCGCAAATACAGCAGTATTTTTACTTCCTACATTAAAGGCATTACACGTATTTACATTTAATCCTATTTGCCACAAATGGGCATAATTACTGGACTTAATCCATACAGAGTTTAGGTGTTGGATTGGAACTGGAAAAAATGTAATGCCCTGAACAAGGTTTTTAACAGATTTTCTTTCTTGCTGCCACCTTCTTCTAATGGTCTGTTCCCCTACTGCATCATGAACTCTCTCTAAGTATTTTACTCCTACCATCTCAACTGATATGACCAGTGATGAGTGCACCTTTGACCATTCTTTCAATAACTGATGACCAAGTGAGGAAACAACTGAGGAGGCTACACACAGAAAAAAAGACACAAGACCAGATGTGAATATTCCTCAAGTACTTAAGGCCTGCAAGGTCCCTCTTTGTGATATCATTTTCTAACTGTTCAGTCTGCCATTAAATCTTGCCTGAAGATGGAGCCTGAGTTGCCTTGAAAGCTTGCATATTGTAATCTTTTTAGTTAGCCAATAAAATGTGTCATTTTGCTTGACTTCTCACTACATTAACGCTCCAGAAAGTGCTGCTGCTTTGGAAAACATCCTGTATTGTTCAGTTCCCAAAAAAAAGGCACCCTTTCACTTAATCCTTCACATCTTCTACATCACAGTGATGGTCAAAACGATCTCCTATGATGTGGTGTGTTGGACTGGTAACTTAAGGGACACACTATGGACCACCTGGAAGTAGTGGCAAAGGAGAGAATGTAAACAAAACTGAGTGCCACTATGAATGATACTGCTCATTCTCTCTTTGACACACTAACTTTCAGCCTATGAATTATTCAGCAGAAGTGTGTCAAGAAATGCTTCTTTGGCTCCTTTATACCAACAACAATACACCTTTATAATCCCTCACTGTTAACTATGACTGCTAAGTCAGGCGTTTGTCTCTCTTTTCAATTTCTTCCTTTTTAGTCATTCTGGTGTGTTCAGACAATAGTGTGTGTGTGTTTGTGTGTGTGTATGACTAAATTACGTATTTATTTTTAAAAGTTGCTATAAAAAGTCCAATTTCCCCCTGGGGACAAATAAAGTTCTATCGATCTATCAACAGGCAGAAATTTACTTTTGTGTGTGTCACCCTGAGAAAGTCCAGTAAGCTCAGAGTTTGAAAAGAGTCTTGTTTAAAAGTAAGCCAAGTACGGTATCTGAGGGACAGGATATAAGCAGTGGGCAAGAAAGAGTGAAGGTACATGAGGCAGGTATCTTGCTATTTGTCATGTAGTGTAGGCTGAGACAGAGCAAGAGGACAGGGCTTGTGTGGGAAAGCGAGATCATGTAAAGTGTGCTTTTTGCTACTTTTCTTTTTACACCACTGCCCACAAGAGTGAGTCAGACATTTTAAGAGTTCAGGGCTAAGAGGGTCTTGTGTTTCCGACTGCTTTATCTTGCTCATTTTTGCAGCATGGCAAGCTGCATCTAGTGAAACAGAGAATATGAGCAGCTCTTGTTGTGCCAAAAAAAGGGCATCATCACATGCCACAGCTATTTTAAATTTTTGCATTCTTTTTTTATTCTCTGACTCCAGGTCACCCAAAAATGAATTTGCACAAGACTAAATTTGCATTGGTGGAGGTTCTACTATGTTATCTGCATGGCTGCAGAGATCTCCCAGCTGTCCAACAGGAAGACAATACACTGTGAAACCATATGGTGCAGGAGCAAGCCTATGCGTTTTCTTGTTCTAATAATTAGGGCAGGTGCCACAATGACTCCTGTTTAAGTGAGGATGACTTTAAAGATGACCTGCTGGAGCTCTTCAACCCTACTCGGCTCACCAGAGGTACCACAGTTGTCATTCAGCTCCAGATGACAACAATACCAGTTGGATATATCAGACAGAGACCTACTTGTCTCTGTTACTCTACACTGGCATCTCCTCCCACACCTCTTTTCCTTAACAGATGTAAGCATCCCCCAGCGATCCTATACATCAAGGATGAGTACTACTACAAGGAGCCATTTTTGAGGAAATGTATTTTTTAAGTTTTAAATTATTTAAAAAGCTTAAAAAAAAAAACCAATTAGTTGCTTTACATCTGCTTACTCTTTCTAAACACATGTGTTTGGTGTTAATTACACTTGTGCCCTCATTGGGCTTTTTTTGCGCTGTTACCCATGTATTATATAGCCAGCTGTCTGCATACGTAGATTAACTATCAGATGCCTCTAGGCCTTCACCTGCTTCCCTACATGATTTTTTTGCAAGTCCCTTGTGTACATTAACAGCCCAATCTCTGCTTGTGGATAAACTTTTAGATAACAACCCACTTGCTGTGCATTTTTCTTAGTGTATCCTTGCAGTATGGTAAAGTCTCTAGTGAAGCATCTAGCTTCAAAGAATGAGAATTAATTAAATTAAGAAGTACTCATCTAAATTATCTTTTACTCTTTATTTCTCCATCTTTGATTCCTTTTACAATTATAAATATAAATTAATTCAAATAAAGAAAAATTAGCTTGCTGACTACAGTTTAGCACCCCCTCCCCCTTCAATATATGTACTCTTCAACTGTTTAACTTTCAAGCACTGACATCCGCTCTCTCAAACACATTCACCATTGGGACTCTGCCAATGACAGGGCAGCAAAAGCCCCAGACACAGGGGAGTGGGAGGCTGGACTGGCAATTTCTAAAAATTGTTGATAGCAATCAAACAAGCTTAAAAGCAAACAGGAATGATGGGGGGAAAAAAATCCCAAAACAATCATCACCAAGGAAACAAAAGACAACTTCCAACAAATAATAACCACAATGATTAAGAGTGCCACACAGCAAATGCCTATGTACATCGGTTTGTCAATGAAGCCACTACAAAGCATTAACATCCTAAAAACATAATATGACAATACATACTACATGAAAACATTTAAATATGGTTGTGTTAATAGTTCCAACTCCCAATGTGCTCATATACAAAAGAAAATGACATTTTCAGGGGTGATAGAAGAACATATGAATTTGTATTTAATATGCAACAATTAAATAAATATCCCTAACCACCCTTGGCCTTTTTTGCTAGGTAACTTAGTGAGTTCATAGAAGGTTCAAAATAATAAAAAGATTACCTCAAATAAAAAGGCTCCACTTGTCAATTAGTCATTTACACAAATACTGTATAGGTCACCATGCTGCACACACAAATTAGTTATTCAACTTGTATAGTTTAGCACTGTAAGAAATGAATGACACTGCATTTACAGTAACTTAGTTTCTATTACTGTTCAATACTGTTCTGTAAACAGCTTATGTTTCCATGAATATGAAATCTCCTTCTATCAATGTTCTAATTAATTAATCCAGTTTACATTAGATTTTTAAATGGAAGTGCAGACTAAAATAAATTTGAAGAAAGATGTAGAATTATATGTAGATGCAGAGTTAGAGTTGAACAGTGTTCAGGACAGCTCTGTAAACAGCTTATATTTCCAGGACTATGAAATCTCCTATCGATTTTCTAATTAAATTTATCCAGTTCATAAGACTTTTAAAAAGGATGAGCAGATTAAAAATACATTTTGGAGGAAAGATGTAGAATTAGCAGTGTGGAAACTGGAACTGCTGTGATCTTGTAACACAGTCAGGAAAAAAAAAATACCTAAAGCACAACTGGAGATAACATTTTACTTTAACTGAAAGATTACCATCTTCAGAGTACCACTTAATGTAGAATGTTGGCTAGAACTATGGTGGAAATTAAGAGTAAATTTCTGTATTTTGGAAGAGTAAAAAATAAACTTAAAGCGCATTCAATAATGAGCTTCCCTTATAGTTATACATTGTTCTATAAATATTTCCTAGTATACCGTGTATAGGAATGGAAGGAATTCACACATTAGAATGTAGTACTAGGGTGTTGTACCATGTTAGCCATTATGAATGTAGAGAAAAGCCAAGAAAAATGACACCTTTTATTGGCTAACTAAAAAGATTACAATATGCAAGCTTTCGAGTCATTTTGCTTGGCTT